>NC_082346.1:38202970-38280470 GCF_027477595.1 Haemorhous mexicanus
GCTTAGGTAATTTATAAAATAAAAAATACAGTGCTTACAGAAGCAAATTGGTCTTTACCATGCCTGAGACTATCCAATATATTGGGTAAAAGAAATAAAAACATGCAAATAATATAATTTTGGTTTGAGACATCTCCAACTGGCAACATAAGAAATAGAATCCATTTACAGTAGTCATTCTTATAAGACCCCATCTGCAAAAGTAAATCTATTAAGGCATTAAAAAAATTTATGATTTTCCCTATTTAAGAAGCATCAAACAAACTAAAATCTGGATTGGACTCGATGATCTCTGGGTTGGACTTGATGATTTTGAAGGTCTCTTCAAACCTAGTGATTCTGTGTAAAATATTTCTATAAGAGAAATCATTTATCATCTCCATCATCAGGCATTCCACCACAAAACACCCTCTGATGCATCTTATGCAATCCATTTAGATGTCAATAATCTTATTGTTGTTATTACCCATTTTCTACCAAAACATGGATTTCTGCTAAATTTGGAAAAACAAGCATTTATTTGTCTTACATATTTTCCTATGATATTCATCATCACCCAACCTTAGTATTACATGGCCACATCTACTCTTCTCCTGGTTTTCTTGAGGTAGTATGTTCTTTTTGAACAGAAATAAAACTGAAGGCACACCTGCAAGCAGCTTTGTGAGTATCTTTACCAAAAGTAGCAGTTCCACTGAGTACATTTAATTTGCTAGGAATGCTCTTGTAGAGGAAACATGTATAAAAGACTAACATATTGTTAGTTTAGTTCCAAGCCCCTTAAATTCAGCTATGGATGCTGTGTTCTTTAGTGAGGTTTCTTTCATACCTTGCCCAAATTCAAAACCTAAACACAATCTAAATTACATTTATTCTAGTTCAGCATCTTAAGTTTTTATGATATACATATAAATATAGTGTTTTCCAGTTTACACAATGTTGATAATCAACAAGTATATTTCTTTCAGAAACAGTGATGGTTCTGGCCTCTACCATGCCAGAAAATGTCAATTATATTTGATGAAAGTATTAGAAGCCCACAAATAAAACTAATTTTATTTTCAGACATCTTGAACTAAACATTCTAAAATAGAATTGTGTTTGTGCCAGGAAACTACATTTCTAGAGAAAGCACTTATCATAGCAATAGTCTGATGAAGATTACTAAAAAATGGGTGCCAGACTAATAATAAGTAAAACTATATTACATTAGTATTCCATAGGTATTTGTCAGTTTTGCAGTTCAGAGCTATGAAAGGCTTTTTTGATGTTCAGTTATTGTCTTCCAGGCAATAGCTTGCTCATCCTCACAGTCTTGAAAATGTTTGTAAACTAAATGAATATTATATTTGAAAAAGGTATATTTGAATTATATCTTTTTGGTGTTTTCTCTCTATTATAGGAGTTTGTGTCACCTTCATTGAATAACATAACATAATTTCTCTTTAAGAGTCAAAACCTTTGGAGCTTTTAAGGGGTTTTGTTGTATCCTGGAGCACTTTCTGCAGCCTTATATTTACACTATTCTGAGCTCTGTTGTCCAAGAAGTAGAAATTATATTGGTGCAAATGTGGTAAAATAGCAATCCAATTAGCACTATACTCATTTTAACACATATGCAATATGTAACAAAAATCTAAAAGTTGTTTGTAACTGTGAAAAACCTTCTTGGTACACAGTACTTCCTAGTGTAAGCTTTTTTCAGGACAATTAACCTTAGCATATAGAGCAGCAGCTCTGAAAATAAATACACTGGAAAACACAGAAGAAAGACATCATGGTTAATGCAAATTAATGTAATCATAGATTCAGAAAAAATAAACTACTCCAGTGCCACAGTTTATTTAGTTTTGTTACTTGACAGTCTTAACCTTTCTTTCTATTCTGGTGATTCATATTTATCCTCTCTTTTGTTGTGAAATGATTTTACCAAAATATATTTATATTATTACATCTTTTTTCCATTTTTGATTGATTCCTGAAGCAGAAAAGCCCCAAACAAAATCAAGAATGGATCTATTTCACAATTATGCTTGCTCAATGCACTATGATTTTTTTATTGTGACTGAAGTATTTTTCCAAGGATCTGTGTGCTACAGACAGATTTTTTTTACCAGAGCAAATTCAAGTGCAGCTTTAGCCTTTCGTACTCAGTCTCCATCGACCTGTCAGAGGCATCACAGTGATTGACTGCCCTGGCAGATGTGCCGCTATAACAGGTAACTTGATCATCCAGACCCATCTGTCTCTCAGTCCTCTTCAATTCACACTTTCAAAATTATTAGAGATTAGGGAGGGGTCGGATTCTTTGTTGTGATTTTTTTTTAAATTTAGGATATCTGTATTTCACAAAAGGTTACCCTCGGTAAGTGAATGGTGATGTACAGTTCTTGAGCCGTATCCTACTAAGATGAGCTTGCTAGCATTGTTCAGTGTCAGTGTTTCAGATCTGGGTTAACAACATCCAGAGAATTTAAAAACTTGCTTGTATGATGTCTAAAATTAAGGATAGTTTTTTAGAACCACAGTGGTAATAATAGAATGATGTTTCAAAGATATCAGTTCCAATGTGAGACAGATGGGCTGTTTAACTGCGCTTAGTGAGAGGAGAGGATCTGATTCAGTGGGAGTATTTTCACGTCTTCTCTTCAGTGCCCACAGCCTGGCAAATGTTGTGACATCATTAAGCTGAACTGCTGATTTTAGATGGGTCTGGAACAAGAACGGGCAGGGGTAACTCAAGCTTCCTGCTGAAATGTAGTTAACTAATTTACTCGTGTCACTATTTCTGATAATTACTTTTCACCAAAATATTTTGCTGTGCTTGTGTGTAGAGGATTTCATTCCACAAGTCAACACCCTAAGTGTTGTAGCCTCACAGGATCTATCAACAGCTTCTATTAAGAGAGAATATAATCTTGGTGAGAGCAGTGGCTAACACTTCTCTTTTCTATTTCTCAGTAAAGTCTACTGCATACTCACTATCAAGGGATGTACATTGGCACAGATGACATAGTTCACAATATAAGGGGAAGTAACATACTGAAGCAAGCAAAACAAGGTAAAATGAATGACAACTGACAAAAAAGCAAGTGAACTCAAAATATTTTTTTTCAAATGAGAGGAATAAAAATATGTTAAGTGTGTACATAAGCAATGACACATGCAGAATAAAAAGAGATAAATAGTGGGGGGAAGGGTAGAGGACTAAGGAATATGTTAAACCAGAAAAGACCTCTCAGGTGCATATTGGCAAAGCTATTGGAGCATACTAGAAACTGAGGTGATGTTGGGAGCCACAGCAAAATTAAAGCTTCATTCCTTCCTCAAAATGATGCTTAGCATCCTGGACCTATGACTTTAGCAGGATCTAAGCCACTCAGCCTGTGCTTGTCATTTCATTAATAAATTTCAGTGACTAAATGAGACCAGTAGGTTTTTTATGAAGCAATGTGTAATTATGATCTAATTGTTTTGATTTTTGGAATAGGAAAAGATCAGAAAAATATTCACTTTTACTATGTTACATGATACATGTGGAGGGTTTCTGGTGTACAGTCCTTTGTTCCAAAGCCAGCAAACCAGGTAACATGACAGTCATCACCTTGTCATGATTCAAGGAACAGAGCACTGGAGCAGTCCAACACACAGCTGAATACAGACAGCTAAGCATTGGCACAGGCAAGGGAAAGGTGTAAAAGACTCACAGGAGATTATTCTGTGGGTTAACCAGTTTTCTTTTTTTCAAACACACACCTGTGCAAGAATGGCACAACCTGTTCTAAATGAAATTACGACTGTAGTGTGGGAAACGAAAATGCCAACCTCACTTCTTGGATATTCAGGCTGGAGATCAGGTAAAGATTTGAAGAAACGAGTTTTGAGTAGAGAAGATTGCTGTGGATGCTTTGTGACAGAGTTGCCTGGCCGTGTCTCTCTATGGTTGCAAGCCAAGGTAGGCTTCTTCCAAGAAAGCTTCTGCTTTATTTAATGTACATCTTAAGAATTTCTGGGTAAGTAATACTGATACCGCATTGATGTGTTACAGGCATCTTCTATATCACTCTTGAATAATACTTTAGATTTTAGATAACTTATTTAAGAGATTCTTTGTGCAATGACCTTTAAATAACAGGTATGGAAATTCTAAAAAGTAAACCTACCCCTATTTATTGACATATCAAGTGAAATGTACTTTTTTTGAATGATTTTTTTCTCAGCTATTAAGAAAGTTATCTAGAGGCTTAACTTTGGAACCTCATGGCTATCAGCATTCTTGAACATCCAAATAAAATCCGTTTATGATCAGATATTGACTCAGAAAATTCAGAACTTGACCCGAGTTTGTATGAGCCCCTCCTAACATAACAGTAAACATGTTTAAATATATGAGTACAGTATGGAAAATATGTGTTGATATGTAGTCTTTGTACAGTGCTGAGAAATTAATGAGATACTCACGCAGGTAAGATGTGCTATAATTGGGTGTCTATGACTGCTTAAAAAATATTAAATCTGTAAAAACATTTTAAATGGTAATGAATTGTACTTAAGTCTACTTTACATTACTATAGAAAGTATCTGTCCCAGTGTATCTTTTACTGCAAGGTGTCAGTCTTTCAAGTTGAAGAATCCAGTTTATCCATTTGGTCCAATGAGGCGCAGACTCACAGAACTGTTTCTCAAGATTCAAACAATAAAAATATGTCTCTAGAAATGCTGTTCTGCATATGAAAAAACACAAGATAATAGACCTGGAAAAAACAGTAGAGTGGGCTTGAATAGTATGAGTGGAAGGACATCCATTTAGATAATAGAACTAAAGATGTGATTTGTGGTAAGACAATCTCAAGATTTCCTCGGTCAGCTTTTTGATAAATCTGCTTTTGGTACAAAGGAGGAAGATCATTCTTTAGCGCCATGATTTAGTCTTCTGTCTTAATCTAGCATAACCAATAACATTGATTCTATGTTCTTTCAGGGGCAGATACCCAAAGATATCTGAAAGGTACGCTAGAGTTGACAATGCAAAGCTAAGAATGAATTTTAGACCAACACGTTTCACTATTGTAGGGCTCTCATATGTCAATTGAGGGAAAATTGTCTGAGCAGACTGAAAGCATCAGTCTCCTTCTTCACTTAAAATGTTTGCAGAATAAATTAAGCTTTTTCTTTGTTTCATTTTTGTGTGCCAGAATATGCATCATTATGTAAACTAGAAATAATTTTTAACTGTATTGTGACAATTTTATGGGGGTTTTTTCTGCTCATGTTTTCCCTTGCAATTCTCACAATTCCCAAAGTTAATGTAAATACACCTAGGCTGAAGTTTTTCTATGGTAATTTAGATTTAACTTGAAGTACATAAAGAGGACTTGAATCAAGGAATTAGAACTCACAAGTTAGCAGTCCATAAGCTTGCTTAGTACTGTTTTTTATGGTTTTCTCGTCAAAAAGCTTCAGTGGAAAGGATAGAAAGTGACACTCCTACACTTGAGCCATTCTGTAGGCCATCTCCTTGAAAAAAAAGGAAATGTAGGATTAGTCACCCATAGGCAATTGAGGAAAAGGAGTCTCTTGCTTGCATTTCACAGGAAAGGCAATTATATAAAAGAGGGACACCATTTTGGCTTTTAGAAGACTGTAGCAGATGCATTTCACTTTGTGAGGATTACAGTTTTTGGTGCATGTAAGGAAACTTGGAGGATTAGCTGTTAAATAGCTTTCAGACACAGGTAAAGGAATGCCTGATTTATAGCCACTTTCATTTTGGTGGAAGTCAGGTGCTATCCTCACAAAGATATGAATCCATACCTAGACAGGTATGAATAAGTACATCAAGAACTTTGAGAGTAAAATATGAGGAATCTTCCAGAGGTCAGAAGTAATAACTAACTTTAGTTCTGGGCCCTTGCAAGTGAAGATCCCTTCTTCACATAAGAACTTGCTAATTTTGTACCTGGCCCTACTATCACTACAGGAATGCCCTCCACATAATACTATATTTCTGTACCTAAGAATGGCATACACCACAGCCCATGAGATAAGAAAGACTTTCAAAGTAGTCACTGGGTAAATGAAAAGGGGAAGGTGATCTTCAAATGTTGCCTTTCCCTGGGACCTGGATCTCTGACTGTGCTAGCCTTCAGTCAACATCCTCCCCTTCAGTCCTCAGAGCTAAACCATTTCCCAGAGTTATGTCATGAAGTTCTGCATTTCACAAAAGAGGAAAGTGGGCAGATTTTTCTTTCAAAAAGGATCAAGGGGCTATAAATATGTGTAGTCTTCTAGAATTTAGACCACTCACTCACATAGGACATATATGTTCAGTTTTGTTTGGTTTTTTTGCAGTTTTTTACTGAAATAACTCAGCAGAATATATGGACTTTTCCTCCTTGTGGGAAGTTATAGGTACTTTGCATCATTACATGTTTTTTGTGGTACATTTTCATTTTCTGTAAAACTTTTCCATTAAAGTTGTAATAGGTCTTGAATTGGAGAGTAAAACAAAAATGTGAATAAACATAGACATCAACTACCTAAAGGGTAGGCCGCTTGCCTATGATAAATAAATTTCCATTGCCTTTGCCATTAGGCACTTTAAAAGCTTTCCAATTTTTTTTGGGTTTATTTTTTGGCATGTACTCAAAAGTACAAGCTTTTAGAGAGCTTTGTTACCAAAATTTCTAATACATTTCAGGTACCCATAGACTGCTCTAAAATGGGAATTTTTGAAAACTCAAGTTTATAAATTACTAGTCACACTCCTCTTATCTGAACTTACACTCTATTATACAAACACTTCTAGATTATAATGACAGTCCTATGTGTCAATTGGTATGTAAAACCTTGGATTTCAGTGAAAGTATATCATGGAAGATTTTTAATCTTTGGAATTTGAGATGTGCTTGAAAAAGTATCTTGATTTTGAAAAAAGAAAATAGCAACAACAATAAGCCAAATCAACAACACAACCAGCTTTCTAGTTATCAAGTTATGCTTAGTATTTTTTCCAAAAGACCTCTTCTGAAGAATGTTTGGCTCTTTCAAACTGTGTTTTCTTCTGTTTTCTGAAAGATAGCTATAGGTCTATGCATATTTTATCTCTGCCCTTTTACTGCTATTTCTAGCTAATTATACCAATACAAGAAGCCTAAAGCAAATATGATTTTAGCAGTTTATTATATGAAAAATATCTTGCCTTTAGTGTATACTAACAAGATTTGTTCATGCAATTATTATTAGCAAGGACTCCACCTACTGGTTCAAATTATGCCAGGCAAGTAATCACAAAACTGGTTCATGTTCTAGGAAGAGCTTTGCTGGCTAAAGGTGCAATCATTCTGGTCCCCAGTAATTCTAGTATTTATACATCTTCTGTGGAAGCAGAAGATGTATAAATAGGTATACCTAAACCTTTAAACTGCTCTACAAATTCATTAGCAGAATTCACACAATTTACTTTCACAGATGATAATCCTAACTAATATTTCCCAACCTTGGTTGTAAAAATCAATTGAATGTGTGCCAATTAAACCAAAAAGGTCTAAAAACCATGGGATGATTTTCTTTTGGTATTCCCTACATATATGATATCTAGAAATGAATTTGTAGCGAAAGACTTAAAAACCCCATTAATAAAAGCACAGCCTGGCACAGAAAAAGTAAGCACTGAGAATCATGTAAATGCTGATTAAGCTCCTAATTCTTCACCTTCACAACCTTGAAAAGGCAGTAGAGGAGAAAATACTGTGACAGAGTGGTTAGCTTTTTAGCAGAATTAAGATGAAATAAAGCAGTTTTTGTAAATGAGGCTTCTTTTTTAAGATATACACACACACGCACATACATGTGTCAGCAAGCCATCTCTATTTATTTTTCAGTACAACTTGTTATGCAATTATTTGCGTATAATCTACATAATGGCTGGATATTATTACTTTCACACACACATTTCCCACTGAAATCTATGGGACATTTACGTATTCAGGGAACGCACAATTGCTTCTATTCATGTATAGCCTAATGCAGCAAATGATACAGACTCATGGATGAAAATCAGATTAGGTATGGATGCAGAAGCCAGAGCTGCACCAAAATAGCACTGCTTTAAGAAATTATGTTGCAAGAAGGTACAATATTTTTCCAGACATAAATATACTGCAGTGCATAGGTTTCTTAAATAATCATTTGAATTTTGTTATTAAATTTCCATCAAGTACACTATCAATAATGAGGCTTCCCAAGTATGTTCATTTTTATTGATATGATCAGTTTTTCTGCTACCAGAAACTTCACATAGGGTTAACTGAAACAAACACTAATACAATATGGTGTCATGTGACAGGAAAGTCATTCACTAAGGTCCAATGATTGTCTTTCCTGGCCATTCCAGCCACTGCTTTTCAATACTGCATAGAAGCCTGGCAGAATAGTACACTCATCAATATCAACAAATGCAGTTGTGGATGGAGTCAGTCGTTACAGGAAAGAGTTTTAACACAAGGGGAAAAAAAGTAGCCTACTAAATAAACACAAAACAAAGAATGTGGAAACACAGCACAAATCTACCCAACAAAATTTACCTGACCCTTTAAAGCTCACCAAAACATGACAGAAGGTCCTCTTGATAGTCTGTATCATATATATGTTCTGAGACTGTGCTGCCCATATGTTCAATAAAACTGTTGAATCTCAAAGTTATAATAATTTGCAATGAGGTGCCAGAACCAATTATTAAATATCATATGATCCAGCAGAGATGAAATAAAAATATACAGGGTCGATTTTACTGGCTCTGACTGTTGTGAAGATTATAAAATACTTAGAATTGCAGTTTAACTTAAGGGGAGTCTTAAACACTTCCTTATGCTTAAATTTTGCTCACAGCAGAATATCAGAAGCCAAATGCAGATGGTACATTTTCCTAGGTACATAGAGAAGACTGCCCTTATCGTTATTGATTTGTATATCAATTTAGTAAAAAAAAAGATATGCTATTATGATAGCCTTTAATAGTGCAAACCTTTGTTCAAAAGAGCAAGTGACAGCCAAAAGTACAATTCAAGTAAGAAAAAAGGTACAGTGTGATTAGATCAGTGAATGATACCATCTCAGCCAAATAGCTGCCTATAGTGTGGAAAAAGAAGACATTTAGGACTAAGTGTAAACAGTCATTATTTATTTACCATGACATCTCTTAAACATGAATGAGTGAATGTTTTAAATACTAGTTTCCATCTTTTAGCCAAGGTCAGCTCTTTCACACTGGTATGTGCTTTTCCTCAAGTTGTAAAACCTAGAGGTTGACCTGAGATGTTTATATTATTTTTAATTGTCATTAAATACAAGGGAGGAGTTTAGCTAAAATGATTATTTATTATGTTCTCAATAAAACCACACAAATATGCTTTCAAACCAACTACAAAGCATCTCCCTGCTCTGGGTATCTAAGAATTAAATCATGTATGATACAATAGGGCAAAAAAGTTTTAATTTTGGCAGTGAATGCAAACCTGATCTTAATGTATTATAGTTGCAAGTATCAAAATGTTGCTGCTAAAGGGAAAAAAAAAAGTATTTCTGCCCTCACTTATTGGAGCATTGCAAGGATAGGACCATGTTTGTCTATGTATGTTTACAGCACCTGTCAGCCGATACACGAGAAACAAGAAGAGTAATGTAAACTGATCCCCGCCTTTTGCTGAATATTTAATGCAGTCTGCTGGAAAGAAAAGCACAAACATTCTACTTTTCCAAAGCCTGTCTTCCTTGCCCTCTTCTAATTTTCTCTGGGGAGGGATGGGTTTCAAACTTGGTCAGTGCTAGTGCCCATTTGCTTCTAGATCTTTACTTTTCAGCCTTGGCTTTCTTCCTGTCTCCTGAAACGAAATTTACTTCATTTTAGCCACCTCACAGCAGACTTGTGTGTATATATTTTCAAGGAAATCTGATTGTCCATATAGATTTTTAAATCAGCTTTCAGATCAAGTTCAGAAATTTGTAAACTGTTGTGTTGCATCAGGCAATAGTGGAACACAGACCTCAGATGCACATCACCCAGTACTACAAAGTGGTCTTTAAATGAGACAACAAGGGTATAAGTAGATTAAAGTGGCCAATAATGGGAAAACAAGTGCCCATTCCAAGTGTAATTGTAAGAAATTTAAGCCTCAGGAAGTTGCATTATATATTTTATTAAATTGAGGGTATATTCACACTTATTGTGGCTTGAAATTTGAACCAGTATTTTCTGTCTTTGGTTACCTTACTTTAGGATTCCTTAATGGGCTGAAGATGTAATGCATAATATCACATGACTGCTTTAAGTTTTCAAGTAAGTTTCTCCAAAGTCGTAATTTAATTTAAATTGACAACTCTACAATAAACCACTGTTCTCTCATAGCAAACAGTATCTGACCTAAAATGCTTGTAACAAGAGCCTAAGATTCTAACAAAATCCCACTACTTTGTCAGTTTAACCTTGTTTACAGCTGAAAACATCTAATTTTGAGCAGAGCTACCAGTTAACAATATGGAAAGCATTAGCTTTCAACAGGATTTAAATCCTACTTATCTGTTGTTTTTCCAATGATCAAGAGAGAATGGAAATACTATCAAGCATCCCATTGATGTAAAAAAAATGAATTTGTGCATATTCCAACAGAGTCCTTTTTCAAAGCCTATCTTTAATATTATCTGTTAACATAGGAAAATAGAGTATCTGAGCCATGCTAAACAAAATAAATGGTGCAAGGGAAAATCCCTTTAAAAATTGTATTTAGCGCATTATGTAAAATGTCAAATTTTAGGATTTCTAAGAGGTTAAATGTGTGGTTAATCAAAAGAAATGAAAGAGGTGTGGCCTTTGCATCTCTTATTCAGAGAGTCATAGGTTACTTTGCCAGTTTTAATACCAACATCTCTGTGAGAGTCAGATGCATTCTCTGATGTGATTCAGAAGCTGTATTGAGCCTGGTCAGTTACCTGCGGAAAAGTTACTGCAGGTAGTTACAGATGGAAAATATAGAAATAAATATTTACTCTTAGTTCTGATTGATTTAACAGCTCAATAGTTCCACCTTCTTGGAATATTCTTGGAACACATTGCCCTGGAAACTTCAGAATCACATTTTATGCAAAGATGCTTCTGCCAGTTTTGAAAGGAAGACCCTTTGTCCACTGTTATTTTAGTGTATTTTTATGGGAAGTAACCTGTTATTTACTTTATGCAGAACTGTCCTGAGGTAACCTCTATATTGCTGAAGAACACTCTAACTGAAAAAAAAAAAATTCTCACACAATGCTTCCAAGTTTTAGGTTCTAGAGATGAATATATAATCTCCACAAATTAGAAAGACTGCCACTTATAAGAAGGATTGGCTTCTTTGAATATCAGAAGTACTATTTCTCACATGAGCTTGTTTTTGAAAAACCATTGTATTTGAGATTTAATTTATTCATAAAATTTGGTAAGGATTTGAAGAGCTATTGGATGAAGAGTTGTAAAGGATGACTGTTGAATTAAAACCATGAAAAGAGTAGCATAACTCACGATATTCAAGTTTTGTCTTGGGTTCTATCACATGATACCATTGTGTTTTCCCCTGTCAGCTTGGTGTTTTTCAGGAGTTTGTCCTCGTCAATGAAAAGGGTTACAGGTGCATGATATGCCAGGAATGTTTTCTGTGCATTCCTCTGTCCATACGTATATTCAAACACACTCACAAATATATGTATAATTTCATTTCTAAATGCTTTGGAGTTATTTTAAATGTCCATAAAAATACCTGTTGGCCTGTTGTTTCTGTTAATAGCAGACAACATAGCATGCTATATTCAGAATGGTTTAAAAAAAAGATGAAGTTGAAAAAAGTTTGCAAATCTTTTACATAGATTGATAGGGAATAGTTGCCAATATTAACCCTATATACTTTCTGATATATAGGACTTATCTGGGTAATGGTATTTTTGCTCATCTTCCTAGTGAATATGCATGACTTATGGCTCATTACACTGCTAAAACCTGGTGCAAATCCCAGTATGTGAGTGACTTTTAGTTGTAATAACATAGAAAATATTATTCACAGATGTCAGAGGCAGGATTGAGTGATTCACTGTAGTGTGGAAATGGAAGCAAAAGACTGATGCACTGCTATATAAGTTTAAATTATTTAGATTTGGTGGCAGATTTCGGTTGCTACCTCCCCATACAGTCAACAAAGTGTCAGAAAGCAGCTCAGGGTACCTAGCAACCTCTGTCTTTTAGCTCTGTAGGAGTTCTTTGATGAAGACAGCTAAATGTGATGCCCTCCAACAAAAACGAGCCTGAAAGATGTTGAGATGCTCCACTATTTCAGAAAATATACACATGATGCTTGGTTTTTGTAGATGCAGAGGAACAAAAACTTGGAATTATGACTAACAAAAACTCCATGAGATTCTTTGCCTTATTTAAGAGAATACTTTTAGGTTTTGAAATTCCCCAATCCTTATATTATCAACCCTTCCTTCTAGCTTAGATTTCAGTGAGAAACAGAATACTCTTATGTGCCTGTGATGAAATGTGTTGACACTAAGAAATAATTAGAATAGGACTGAGTCCATACCCATTGGGATCAACAAAAGGGCTGACTGATTCCTGTATATATTGGTTCATCCTTACATTGTGTTTTCACTCTCTTTCTAAGGCTTGGTCTTCTACATCCCTGTGGTTTTTTTTTGCTGGTAGCAATCTGTAACAGTAAAATAAGGATAGAGAACAGGTTTGGAATAACTAACAAATGTGAATATAATATGCTAGAAGTAAATAAATGCTAACAGCATTAATTTCTTAAGATCAAGTTAACCTGTGAGAAGTATAAGGAAAGAATTGTGGGTAAAGACTCTTTGAGGGAATGCATTATGATTAAGATTTCTAGTCAATGGGAAAGAAATCTATATGCTGCAGATGACAGTTGCATTTCCTGTTGCTTGTTTGAGCCACACGTGTCAGTCAAACTCAAGCCTAATTTTGTACGTGATTATTTTGCTTGATGTTGGATCTATCATCTATAAGAGAGCACACTTTGCTTCCTTTCTTCTTGAAATTCTCTTTTCTGGAGTTCCTTCCTAACTCTAAATACTAAAATTGAGTCAAAATTTTATAGGGAAATGTCTGTCATCCCTCTGCATTACAGGAATTTAATTGGAACTGAAAGTGGGGAATAAACAGAAGGTTTGAGACCTTTCTCCACCTGTAAGGGAAGATATTACTATGAAATCACAAAGCTCTTTTTTTTGGACTGTCAGCTTCCTTATTAATGTTCCATTAAGGATGTGGTTCAGTCAAGAATTAGGACAAAAATTCACAAAACTGCGGTCTCCCAGACTTTTTTTAGTAGAAGACAAGGACAATTTGACATCTCAACTTCAGCCTTGTTCTGACTCACTTGCTGAAGAGTTTCAGAACTACAACTCCAAAGAATGTTAGCTTTTGTAATTAGTTCTATTATTTCTCCAAACGCTGAGAATCGGGGTAAGCTCTTTCAGAAAGTTTAAAGAAAAAGTAGGTAATTAAAAGAGAGGTGGTGACCTCTGAATGGAAAATCTATACCACTATTAGAATCTCTGATGATAGCTGCCCAAAGCACTGGTTTTCTGTGGGACTGTAACAATATTGTAAAAACTTTTATATTTACATCTTGGTTCAAATTTTTTTGGTTTAGAACTGGGGATTTGTTGTCTGTTGAATTCTCTTCATAGCTTATATTAAATTTTATATGTATCAACCACAGAAAATCTTTGGAGATATGAAATAAATTTCACATCATGCTTTGAGTACTTTTCTCTCTAGCAATCTGTTTCTTAACATAACACAAGCACATGCAAATGGAGCCAAAGCCAGACTGGTGTCCAGAATTAAATAGAAACCAAGACAGCATTCTGTCTTAATTTCCAGCTACGGTCTCACAGGTGTGAAAATCAGTAGAAATTTCCCTATGAATGCTTGAAAAATGATTGGAGACAGTGGACCTGGAAGGGCTCACAAGAAATGTTGAATCCTTCTTGACTTTAGGCTATGGTCTTGTCAGTCCTCTCTCCATGGGCAATTCAAAGCACAAGTAACTCCCGGACCTTTGAAACTCACCTCACAGTTTTTAGAATACTAATATTTAGTAGTATGCTTCTGGAAGAAAAGTTGTAGTCACAGACTATGGAAAAAATTATGTGCAGGTGGGCTGCCATAATTCAAGAATTTGACTTCATTTAGCACAGGAAGCTGAGGGTGTGAAAACATTAATGCTGACACACTATCCAGATGGCTAGTTTACCATGTGCAAGAAGACAGTACGGCAGTGATTATGCTGGAGCCAAAAATTACACGTGGAGATGGAACAAACTTCAAAAAGTCAGTCTCTTAAATGTGCCATTACACAAATTAATCTAAACTGATATGTTCATCTATTGCCCTACTAAAATATTACTGGTAGAATATTACAGGCAAGCTGTTCTGAAAACAAAGATATTATCTTATTGCTATTTTTACGATGCCTGAGATGCTCCATCACAACATTTTTTTGTACATCCAATCTTCATAGTGTTGCATGAGAGTCAGTCTCTTCACTTGAAATACAGAGATGTGTATTAGAAAGAACATAGAAGGTGAAGGGAATATTAGGCTTTATAAATGTAAACATGTAAACAGGCTTTCTAAAGAAAAAAGAGATGTGATACTTTTGGGGCAAGAGAAGGAATCTTAAAGGAACTTACAGATTCCCACAATCATCTGCTCGAACCTGATAAGGACTGGAAGTTCCAGTACTGAGCAAAACAATATTCTCTTTGCTCGGGAATTATTTTCCTACTCAAATGACTAGTTTAATTCAGTCCTTTCAAAAACTTGGATTTTTTATTCAGCCTCTACTAAATAATATTGGATTAAGGCAAATTAACTTTGAAAATATTGCCAGAATAGTTCCTAGAAAATTCTGAAACTGGAGAATTTAAATTTCTAGAAATCACATTCTAGGATTAAATCTAGGAATGTAAAATGTTATTTTTTAAATGTGAATTACCTTTGCAAACAAAGTTTTATTTTCGTTGATGTAGTAATATATTCCTGCAGCAGAAGTAGTAGAAGGTAAATCCCCACAACTGACATAACCAAAAGCAGTAGGCAGAGTGATGTAATATTTAGGAAGTCCAAATATTTGTCTTTACTGAAATGATGAGGTTTTTCTCCTCTTTTCTCTCACTGTTTTGTTATTCATACAAACTAGTATATAAGTGCTTTGACTCAAAGATTTCCTTATATGGTGTGTTTTTATAGCACTCAACCCAATGGGGCTCCAATTCCAATTGATGCTCCAGAAATAATCTGAGTAGACAACAAAATATTTTTCCTCCTCAAATATATGTTTGAAAAGGAAGGAAGACTTTGTTACCATTGTAAATGAAACAGATATTCTATCAGAATATAGCATAACTATGTCTGACATAGCTCAAAGCAACTGAATTTGGAGTTGAAATTTAGCTATGTGTGAAGCCCAGTTGCAGCAGACAGTAGTTTAGATTAGAGAGTAGATTTTGTGGAACAAGTTTCACTTCAGAAGACGAGAAGACAGAAATTCATGATGCTGAACATGCAATGGATAGTTTTCCTAAATAAAAAAACAAACTTGTTAGAAAAGTCTACGGTGCTGCTGTGGGTTTCAAGAATTTTACCAAATGTCTGCCTATTTAAGCATACCCTACTTAAATAATCTCGAACCAGAAACTCATGCAGAAAGCACAGTGTTGAAAATCTTGTGGATAGGTCAATTTCTGTGGCTTGCTTCATTGCAAGTAGGTATCTACAGTCTTCCTTTTATCCTTCAAATGGTGATATGATTTGGTATTCTGTTTTCTTTTCAGAGAATTATTCCATATTTGTTTTAAAGAAAAAAAACCCCAAAACAACATATTTTCTCAACATTCCTATACCAAAATTTTGATTTTTTTAGTTAGTTAGTTATTTTTGTTCCACTTTTAGCAGAGATACGAGCGATATTGCCCCTTTTTGAAGACTGAAACAAGACCAACAGAATTTAGATTTCTGGTCTTCTGCTGACACTGCCTGCCACGGTGTCCAATAATGTTTTCTTGATTCCATCTATTTCTTCATTGGTTTTAAAATCTGGGTTGTTGCTCACTTGAGTGTTAGAATATAAGCTTCTTGAGGTGGGGACCACCATTTTTTGTGTGTTAGTGCAGAAGAGTAGTGTGACATTTAGAACAGCATGTAGTAAATTAGTTGAAATTACAAGAAATTGATGTCTCTTCAATATCCTTGCTCTTTGAAATGGCTTAAATGGTTCTAGTTTAATTTTTTTTCAGAATTATCAGCCTAAATAAGATATTCAGCATGAAAAATTAAAGCCTGAAACAGTTACACTGGCAAACTTACAAAGAACTGAAAGAAACCACATAAGGAAAAATTTCAAGCAGTTCTGAAAATAGGTCTTACATTCCTCATCAATAATGTAACAACAGATACATTTAAGCCAACTGTTTAGTAGTAAACAACATCTAGCTAAATTTGCTTAAGAAAACATTAAAATTTTTAAAAACCTACTGTGTCTGCCTGAGATCATTTTCTCAATTCTGTTATGGGCATTTGCATGCACTTTATAAATGTCTTTTTGGAAGTTTCCTCAATAATTTTTCAAGGTGGTTCTATGGTGCAATGAATCTTATTCACTGTTTTCTATACAAATGTCAGTAGATATTGGCACGGAAATTTTTTCATTGAATTCTAGGACAGACACGGTTGGAAAAAAATTCTATAATCTGTGAAAGTCAGATCACATGGCCTAAATTGATTTAGACCCATGAGGGTCTGGGTTACCTGAATAGGAACCAAAGAAGTCTGGCTGCTGACCGTAAACAGGAGAGGGAGCTCCAGAGATGCAAGAGCTATCCATGATGTTTTATTTCATAATAGAGACACATCAGAGATGTTTAATTTACACAAAGAAAATGCCTCTAGAGGCTTTGAGTTAAGTATCAGACACATAAAAGACGTCTTGCCTTGGAGAGTTAGCTGATTTTGTTTTGCTTTCATGTGCTTTTTGGACTCTTCCCGTACACCAAACCTCTCGTGCCATTCAGAGCTCGAGTCTTACCAGAGTCTGAAATGCTCCTCATTGCCTTGCTGCATTGTTGCTGTGTGTGTTAAATGACTGCAGTTGTCATTAGAGGGATAGTACTAATCAACTTGTGCCCCACCAAAGTCCATGATGTTTGATATGATAAATGCATATATCTGCATATGATAAATGGCTTCAGACTGTCTTTTGTGTTCAGGCAATGTTTCTTGCGGATCCTTTAACCTAAATGGTTTTTGTCTTAGTCACAGTTGCAACTCTTTGGGTTTTAGTTCATATTTTTCTCATTTCATATTTGAAGCTGAATTGTTTTTACTAATTCACGAAGCTGATGTATAGAACCGGAAGAAAATTAGATAGGTTACTACTTCTTTGCCACAGGATAGAGAAGGTGTATAGTGGAAAAGATTGAACTCCTCTCATTCTCTCATTTGACCCATTAAGTCATCTACTTTCCCTTTTGTATGGTGAAAGATTTCAATCTCGGCTAACATCATTATTCTTAGTTTTTGTTATTCTATTTTTTGGCATAATATATTTTACAAATTATAATTTTGATTCATCATGAGTTTTGAAGAAGTAGGAACAATTTACATTTAGGGACCCTTTACATAATGCAATCAATGATAACAAAGAACATGTGCAAGCAAAAAAAAGTGTTAAAAAAATGTACTGTGACGTTTGTCAATGGGAAGCATTTGATATATTTGACTTTTCAGTGAAACTCACACTGGCCAATACCTGTTTTGTGAGCAATTCTAGTTTCACAGATCTAATCAAGTGTGACAAGGTGGACTTTAAGCACAGAATAATCAGTGGAGGGAGGACAGGAGGACAGGAGAGCTGCAGGATCATAAAGGCTGGTTTTAATAATTAAATATCAATAATGTTTTAATTGGACCAATATTTATCGGTCCTCTTCTCAAAGTCTAGAACTTTATATGAAGTATGGATTAATTCATTATTCTGAAAAAGGACTCAGAGTGTAATTTCTCTTCATATGGGCTTTACATACAGAACTTGCCAGGAAATATGTTTAGAATTGTTTTAGATTGTTACAAAACATTTTCGTTTCATGGCTACTTTTCTCTTTTGTAAGACATTAAGTTAAGCTTAAAGGAGCAGATATTACACTCTAACAGCACTCTCTATGAAAAATCATCAAGGGTTATGTTCAAAAAGGCCACTTTAAACCTATGGAATAAATAGAGACAGCGTGTCTGTATCAAAGAACACTATATATAAATATCTGTCATTTATTATTCACTTCACTTTCTAAGTAGTCAAATTTGCATGACTATTCAGAAAACTAAATGGAATTAGCCCTTTTGACCTCAGGAGTCTTACACAGTTAAATATTTATGAAACATCAGAACATGATAGTGGGTATTATGGCTCCTCAATATTAGCAATTAATTTTATTGACAGAACAATAAGGTCTGCATCTTGATCAGTGTGGAAACGCCATAATTCACTTTCTGTTTTTAAAAAAAAAAATCAACAAACCAAACCACTGCATCTTGCTTATATGAAATGGGCAACCTCTGTCCTGATACACTTCTACTAAAAAGCCATGTACACAATTCCTGTATTTCTCCATATGTGATACTGTCATGTTGTTGTAGTACACATTATGCTTTCTTTCTCAAAACAATAAAGATAATCAATATATTTTTTTAAAAGCGTACAGTCATTTTCTAAATCAATCAAAAACTTTTTAATGCCATTCAATTTGCTTAATTTAACTCTCTCTTACCATTCTGCTGTTACGTTTTGATTTTACTTAGTGCATTCAATGCTTTGTTTTGTTTTCAACAGATGTGGCTTTGAGTCCACTGGAGAACAATTTATGCATTAGACTTAGAATTTTAAATGAACATGCCCTCTAATGATTTCCTAAGTCTAAGAAGACACTTAAAAACTGACACTGAAACCAAGAAAAATTACTTAAGGGATCAGTTACATCTAAAATGATGAAATCAATAACAATATTTTCTCTGGGATTCTTTCTCTTCAATAAGCAAAATCTTTACTTAAGTTAAAAGCCACATTAAAATTTAATCACAATCTGTGTGCTTTAGCAATTGATAATTTCTGGACATCTGTCTTCTGTTTTGTTAAAGTCTTGTGTTCCTTCTGGTTTTGTCTTGTCTTTCATAGGAAATAAAGGTACATTTGAAATTTTTAAAAAATGGAAAAGGGCTAGAAATTCAAGCTAGAAAATGTCATGGTCTAGAATCCTTTGTCTTCTCTTTTTTTTTTTTTTTAATAGATCTAATTATTAATCATAGTGTTCAAAAAAAAATTTTATTCTAAAAATAATCCTGTGTCAAGATAACAAAAATATTAGTTGTAATTAACCAACAAACAACCAGATTAAAAAAATGTATTGATTCTCTTTATTTTAAATAAAAGAAAGGTTTATTAGAGTCAGTTTATACAAGCTGTTTTGTCATTGTAAGTGTTTCTCAGCTACATCTTAAATAATTAAAATATTATCTTAGTGTTAGAGTAGTTTTAAAAACAGAATATATGTTAAGTACATTTATGCACATTTCTGACAACTTTTGCTTTTGGAAGAATGAAGGCTTAAGTGTTAAGATGACATATTTCATCATCTAAGAGCAGATTTTACAGGAACAACTGCAGTGATTTCTGCTGTCCCTTGTTTCCTCTGTACTTAATTTCTCAGAGGAGGAGAATAAAGAAAGATTATCTTTCACAGAACTTCCTCTGATTACAGCTCCATTCTGTGATCACCTAACATGTCTGCAGAGACTTGCAGTGATAATCTAGTATTTATTATAGGAGGACTATTTAGGAAAATCAATATGTTCAATGTAGGCTGTGCATTTAAGTCTTGAAGGCTGAAATAGCTGACATAGTGGTCATACTAGAGTGTCTTGTGGTAAAACATTTTTCACTCTATTTCAGTGCTTGAGTTAATCAATAAGGTTAACTACATTTGTCATGATTAGGGTCAATAAAATTTGTACTTGTTCAGTATCAGAAGTAATGTAAGTGCTTGTATTTACTTTTGTCATACTTTGCATCAGCTGCTAATTAATTAAACTTCTGCTGAAATTAATAAATAAGTAATAATTAGATATACACATTAAAAAAATAATTCAAAATGAAACAGATTGCTGTTTCTTGAAAATATAAGTATCCATATAATATGTCAATTAAGAAAAAAACCTGAAATATTCCAAATATGTCCACAATATGTCCAAATATGTCTGCAATATGTCCAAATGTATGCACAATATTACAAATTTCAGTCTATTGCATATTTTAGCATATATAGAGTTTAGAATCTGTACATTAAAGATAAATACTCTGAAATAGCTGAAATTGTCTACACCAACTTTTGAAAATGAGTCAATTTTTTATTCTATTCATCAAATATCTGGACATTATATCCCAAGGCTTTTAAAATTATAATTTATAACAGAAAAAACTAAAATTGCCCAAATTTTTAATATATATATTTTATGTGCCTTAAAAGTGAGTCAAAATTATTAATTTTCCATTACCATTTCATTTGCAGTGTGTTTTAAAATAATTTCTTCTATCTTACTTGTAAGGACCTCTGACATTTTCTCATTTCTTTCATCTGTTGCTTTTGACAATAATGCTATTTTGTATTTTGGAGAAGATTTTTTTTTGACAACCATCTTGGGTTTTTTATTAGTAGTTACCATACTTTTTCCACTACTGAATGGAATACAGAGTCAAAGTCTTTTTTAAAGCAGAATAAATAATTGTAAATACTGCATATTCAATAGGCACTGGAAGAATGGGGAATATTATTTTTTGAGGGATGATATCTCCAGCAGTTTTATTTGAAGCATGCTTTCTCTGTTGGATCAAAGACTGTGTAATTTGTCCTAAATGTTTCCATTTAGGTTAACTGTTTCCATTTTTTTCCTATGCCAACATTTTATCTTTACATCATATGTGTTTTATGGTGTTACTTTCCTCAATATCTATGAATATCTAATATTTACGAGATCTTTGATTTTTTTACTCAATAAATCTATATCAGATTATCAGTTTACATTTTCAGGCATAAATACAAACATATATGTTAAATGATTCATGAATATACTTTCCTTTCTTGTCTTTTTAAAGAGTTAAAGAGACTAAATCATTTCAAATGAATGCACTAACTGTCTGCTTTTCTGAAAGCAAAAGCCAAATGAGTGGTTAAAAATATTGCAAGTTTGAAAATGCAAATGGTGTTATCCAAATATGCAGCCATATGTCCACAAGACACTCATTTTTTGGAAAATTTTAAAGCTTTGCAGAAAAAATATATTTCCAGATTCATGGCCCTGCTCCCCCCACATCCTAAATGTAATTAGAAAACAAGCACATTAAAATGAAATGTCAATAATACTAGTAGTACTGACTTTTCTGAATGTTACATATTTTTCTTACAGTAGCACAATTGCTATTCTGAATCCAAATGCTTCAACATGCTATAAAATTCTGTGTAAAGATTAGGAACTTCTTCATAAATAATCTGATTTTCTGCAAGCTTTTTTTTCTCAACACCTGAGGAGTTAATAGAAACTCTTCAGGCTTAGAGGCTCACCAAAATTTAACATAAATTACTTTGTGTAATTTATGCTGCAAAGTTTGTCTAACCTTTAAGCAACTTTGCTCTGCTGATCACAGCATCAGTAACAATGGGGGATATGAGGCCAAATCCAAGTGGTTAAACCCCTAACAGGAAAATATCAATTAATCTTTTTCAATGGAGTTGAAGTATGGGTAATCCTCTCATTAAATAGTTTGAACTTTTCTCCCAGTAAACAAAAGAGGGATAATGAGTGATGTGGTCTGACTTGTTTACATGGAGAATCTTCAAGAGGCTTAGGCTCAGCTTCTCAACACAGGGTTCTTCATAGTCACTTGTCACTAATTGCCCTTTTTAAAGACATTTGTGTCAGCTCAGAAATTCCAAAAAGAAAAGGTTTTCTGGCTTTAGGAATTATAATAAAAAATACCAATATTTTTATCTAGTACACATTAATTTCATTGTTTGGAACACTGGTTTCCCAGTTCAATAATTAATGTTATTTTATAATTTTTAAGAACTTTAAAACTACTCTGATTTTTCACTGATATATTTTAAGTAAATACAGCTCTTGAAGAAATCCTTCAGGTACTTTCATTTTGGCTTGAAAAGTCAACAGGAAAAAAGATATATTCTGGTTAAACTCTTTTGCATAAACCCACTATATTTTCAGAAGTGTGAATTTAATTTGCAGTATCTTTTGTGCTTGCTTGCTTGCTTCTCAAACCCAGGCACAGAGACCTGGGTTTTGATTTAGCTTTGCCTAAAAATTCAGATGGAATCAACCAAGCACATTCAGTTCTCTGATGGCCTTTCATTGTTCCTCCCAAGATACATTCTCCATCAGCAAGCTCGGTTATCTCAAAATAAGATGAAGTGGTTTAGTATGCAGATATAAGAACCAATTCAGAAACAGTAAGGTTAAGAAATTGCAGTAGGGCTTTGCTGTGAGAATTCAGAACCTCAGATCCAGGTATGGATCCTATCAGGCACAAAATATATAAGCAATTAGATAATTCCTCTTCAAGTTCTTCTGATACTTGTCAAGGAAAAAAGTTACAGTACAGATACCAAACCCACTACAAGACAAAGAGCTTCTATTTTCTCCTTTAAAAAGCTAAAACCTTTAAAAAAATAAGTCAAGTATACACCGCCAATATTTTTTCATTAGGTGGAGAACAAAATTTTGACATAGCATATAAAAATTTAGATACATCTTTTTGTCTGTGAGGAGGATTGCTGTAATAAAGGGGAAGTTTAATTCTTAAGAAATTTCTTGTTTCTTGCTGTTTTCATGCACAGATGATTTGGAGGCCAGCATATTCTGCATGTTTCATTTAACAATACTGTGCTAATGAAAATTAAATCACTTCGGGAGAGCCCATGTCAAGCTTTCACAGAAGAATGCAGTGGGTGAATTCATCAAAAGTCCCATCTCCCTCTACTGCAAACCAAATCCTGAATTTGCCTGGTTAGATCAGGAAATTGTTTGTCTCATTTCCATCTGTTATCTCTATTTGATGAGGGTTTTTGCTGGGGCAATGTTTCTCCAAATACATCTGAGTGTCTTTGACAAGTCATCAAAATCCTGCAGATAAAACAGACTATGTGTAAGTAGGAAAATAAAGAAGAGTGCAAAGGGGAAATGTAGACTGTATATTCTTTAAAATTATTTATTACTTTCCTGAGAGAGGCAAGAAAGGATTTCTGAAGGGCTCTTCTGAGAACTGCACTGTCCTATCACTGATTTCAAAGGTGTGTTAGATCTGTAAATCTTGCAGTTTAGGTTTAAATAATTCTTCCGAACTTTTTCAGCAAAGTTGTTTGCACTGTATTAATAAGGCAAAAGATCTAATTAAAAATATGAAAATGTTTTCTCTTCATCTTTTTTATCCTATGTATCAATTGCTTTAGATTAGTTATTTGGTCTGTTTGAATGCAATTTAATTAATTTGAATTACTCATATTCATAGAACAGTCCTTATTTAAAGAAGCTGCTTATACATGAGAATGCAGACCTGCATTTTGTGAAGACTTTTTAGATGCGTTTTGTGTGTATATATATATATATATATATATATATATATATATATATATATATGTCTAAATTCTCCTAGGAACATCTGAATTGCTTCTAATAAATATCAAATAAAAGTAACTTGGTCATTTGAGAAAATGTCATCTGTCTCCCCCAATTCGTCAATTATCATATTACTCCCTGGAGCTGCTAGTGTAACTTGAAGATCTCTTACAACCAAAAACTAGACATACTGTTCTACTAATATAGTTTTGTTCATTTTCTGTAGTCATTAGCTGTAGTCTGTAAACTGTACTCAGTTTAGAGAAAAATAAATGTAAAAGAAGTCATCAGATTCAAGAATTACATTAATAATAATTGGTATGATGATCATGGAAGTCACAGTCTCTAAGGTCATATTTTGTCTCACTGGCTAGCTGGGCATTTGGCTTGGAATTTCTCTGCATATAATGCTGTGTAGAAACGAAGAAAAAAATATTTACATCAGAATGCAATATCTGCTATTTAGAAAAAGCTTGGAAATTCTTAAGAGCTCAGTCACAGTGAATTTTCTTCTGTTTGGTAAGGGACTGTGTGCATTCCAGCTATGCAGCTATGATTATAGTGCCTGTTGATGTGTCTATTCAGTGAAAGAATTTTAAGTTGAATTACCTCACAACCAATATGAATAAGATTGTGCAGATGGTGTTTTCTTACATGTATCAATTGATGTACATTAACAGGTTAAGCTACAGAAACTTAGCTTCTGACAAGTCTGAGACCCACAATTCTGGGAAAGGGAAATATTAGGAAATATTTTTGTGATGCCTATAGAAATGTTTCATACTTAAATTTTTTTAATCATTTTTTAATCTTTTACCTATGCTGATGAAGGTATTTTAAAATTAGGTATTATCTTTGCTTGCTTGGTATTTGACTTAATAGCAGAATTTCATCTACCTTGCTCTTTGGAAGAGCTGAGTGGTCATCTAGCCACATGGACCTTATGTTCTTGGCAGCAAGTTCTTAAATACAGTTTTGGTTTGTTTTGAACAGAGATACAGCTTTTGATTTTCAGTGTGATTTTAGTTCTAAGTCACTTCAGACCTCTTCAAAATAAACTAACTCAGGTGCAGGACATGTTCTTAATGAAACTGCTTGCTATAATGAATCTTCTAGGGCTTCACTGCAAAATTCTAAAAATATTATTTGAAGAATTTCATCTGCTTTTTGGCTGAAAATAAACTGTTATTGTCTAAATAAATGTATATGTCACACTTCAAATTCTCTTAACAACGGCAATTTCTTTTATTTAAACTATATAAAAACAAATGTTGAAGTGATTTGTTCTCCTGGAAACTACTACTGTTTACCTCCATTTAAAGAGAGATATAAGGTGAGAGTAAATTAGTGCATTAAAACTGTGTTGTTGTAAGAGATGCACACAAGCAGGAAAACTTCCCTCCACTACCATTCAATACTCCTTTTTTATCAGCTCTGACATTTCTGGACCTTGCACTGAACCAAATCTTCTCCCCAGTCTGACAGAAAACTTTTACACTTGTTTTGTTGTGTTAGTTTTCTGCAGGGTTGGCAAGTTGAATAAACTCAAAGGAGAAGCTGTAAAACTCAAGGTACAGGAAAATGGAGAAGAATGAAGCAGAAGTGAAGGCCAGTTTTTCTCTTTTGGCGGCTCTAGTGCGTAATTTCAGCTTGAATTAATATAAAGGCATTTACAATTTGTAGAATATTGTACTATGGAACCTTAAATAGAAAGGAACTTCTCTGACATTCAGTCATTGCATTATGTGAAAGAAGAATCAGCTGCAGAAAAAGGGAGTGATCTTTGCAGGAAGACATTTAGAGGGTAAGCCTCTTGAGAAAGGTAATTTCTAGCAGAAGACAGTGGCTGGTTCTCTGAGAAGGTATCTGAATTTGTCTTCTTTCACATCTATGACAAATAATTTGCTATGTTTTCTTTTATTGCTTCTGTTTAAAAGCAAAATAATTAAAATAAGGTCAACAATAATAAATACTCATTGAAGTTCCATTAGATTAATGTACTAAATACAAAATGCATAGAACGCTCAAGTGGAAAGTGCAAGGTAGTGAGAGAATAAGGAATGGGACTTGGAGTTGCAACAGTGGAAAGGGAAGTGAAGGAAGATATTTTCATGGTACAGTGCTAATAGGGACTTATGATCTATGGTCTATTCTCATTTATTTTTGTTCTGATAACATATATAAGCTCATTCAATACCATCAGCATGTGAGGAAGTAAATTGTTTAAACAGTTATGTAATTATAAGAATTCTACTCTGAACTAAAGTGAAGGTTCATGCTAATTTTATCAAGAAAAAAAAAAATCTTAAGAATATTTTTGGATACTGTAAAACCAGAGTAGGAAAGGAGTGAAATATTTCTGTTTGTTCTGGCTGTTGGGGAGATTCCTAGCTCCTTCTCTGTGAAGGCTTGGAAAGAGACCTTGAGCAGCCAGTATGGGAAAGGATGTTTTCCAAGTATTCTTGGTGGGCCTAAGTATAGCATGTATTTAAAAACAATATTCAAAGAATGGATGCCAGTGGTGCTAAACTGAAACACTGCAGGATAGTGCTTTATAAACCCTATGGGGTGATCAGACATGGGATCAAGAGAATGGGGTTCTACCCTGAAATTCGATCACATGAATAAAACCTGAGTGTACCAGTCACCCTGCAAACAAAATGCTCCATAATAATTTGTATAAAGAATATGTCTGATTACTGATTTACCTGATAAAAAAAAACCTTTTAACACATGAGCCAAAGTAGGAGAAGCATATAGAACCCCATAGTAAGAGGAAGGTATATTCTTTATAATCTTCTACACTAAGGAAGTAAAAATACTAATAAACAGCTTGAACATGATGGCTCAAAATATTATTCAAACTCATTTTTATATGGATGTGATACCCATTTTTTATATAGCGCTGATTGGTAGAATAAACACACCTGAAACTGGTGGTAATGATTTGAAAAGATTTAGGGTTCTGCATAGTTAGATGCTGAGAATGTGTTCAAAAAATTAAAACGGGAAGTAAGGAAGAGACCAGTGACAAATCTTTCTTCTTGCAACAAAAGGAAAGTATCATTTTCCTGTAGGTCTCCTTGTATAACCCGGGTCTAGTCCACCCATACTTCAGAATTCAAATCACAGAAAATGGGATAATGAGGAGAATCCAATAAGTTGTAAATATAGTCATTTACAGCACTTGATTGTAAAATGTTGCTGGGATGCATGTCAACAGTATGGTTGGTTTTCCTTGTTCCTGGAAGCCTTTTCCTTTGCATCCTTTTCTTCTTACTTTGGAAGAAATAAAAGGTAAAAAAATAAGCTGTACTTTTATTTTTCAGCAATCTGGAAATGTAAAGCTTCCTATGCTTAGCTATTGCATTAAAGATGATAATAATCACACACACCCAAATATGTCGTAAAATACTTATAATCTTTGGGATTTACTCTTTCACTGAACTCAATATACACTTGTTTCTTCTCATGTACTAAGTCATTTAAATAGTTCTGAAACTAAACACCATATCTGGAGATAATATGTTTTTAAATATATGGACCTTGTGGAAATATTTAAGAAATCCTTATCTAAATTATATTTAATGTGAAAAATATAGATGCTGCATTCACAATAAATGTATTTGTGAATTCCTACATAATCATTAAGGCACCACATTCATAATAAAATGAATTTTGTTTTAGAAGGGCACTTAAGTACATTCTAGATCAGTAATTTTTTTTTTTTTTTTGACACATAGTGTGATTTCTCCATCACAGACTACAAAGGCTGTGCCAGATTTTAATTTTTCAACAATTCTTCATACCTATTCATAGGTATATCCATACCCATGGGAGTTTTTCCAAAGACCATTTTTCCCTGTTCATTACTGTAGAGTGGCCAAGGCTATGTGGTCATTAGCTTACCAGATTTTCCAAATCTTCCTCGACCCCTAAACAATTGGTGGAGGAGATGTTACTCAAACAACATAGGAATTAAACTAATTTCAAGAAGATTTTCCTGTCTCAGTGACTACTAATTTTCCCTTTTTCTTCTGATGAAGAAAATCCAGTTTTCACCTGAAATTATCAGCAAGGGACCACATAGATTAAAGATGTTTTCAAGGCAGTATAGGCAGGCTTTCTATCATTTTGAATTCATTTCTGTGTGAACAAAGCCTCAGGTAAACCTTGTTTATGAAAACCAAATGAACTGAATCCTAGAATGTTCATTCCACCCTAGTAATTAGAGCTGCTGATTAACACCTCACATTCACAGCACTTGCATAAACATAAACCTAAGCAACAGCAACAGAAAATGTCATTAGGACAATCTTAAGAACAAGAAACCTGTCACCTGCTGCTGACACTGAAATTTGTTGATTGAGCTGAAATATGTTGCTGGCATATAATACTGCAAAGAAAGAAGTAGAGATATCTACCTCTCTGCAGCAGAAGTGAAATTAAAGTCACTGAGGTTCCAAGGAGGAACAGTAAGAGGGATTTTGAATTTGGGCCTGATTTTACCCTACACACCCTCTGTTCTTGCACAACTTACCTTTGAAGTAATGAAGTGTGAAAGGATGACATTTTGTGAACTGCCTTTCACCATTACTCCTGAAAGCTCTCACCCAGAAAAAAGCCATAAAATTATATATCTTGCCTTGTGCTTCATTATCTTTCCTCATCCCATAAGCTAGTCCCCTGTAAGAGGTAGGAGCACTGTAAAATCAGATCCTTAACTGTGTCTTCCTCAACATAGTAACAGAGAAGAGTTAGCCACATGTGTTGATGAACAGTGAATGTTTCAGAAAGTACAGTGGGAATGGAGGATAGGAAAAAGAGAAGTCATTAAATTTATTTGGACTTTCTTGGGTGCAAATATCCCAGGTCTTGCAAGAGGAGAACTTTTGAAATTAATATCTTCTTTTAGTAATTAAAAAATTACTTTTGGTCTGTTTTTCTGAGTCCAACATGGCACAGTTCTTCAGTAGAAAACTTAGAATTGATTACAGTAAGAAAATTAAAAGCATATCTCATCGTTGTCTTATCCTGAATTGGCTTCTGAGAAAAATATGTTATCCAGATAAAATGAAAGCAAGGGGGAAAAAAGAAAAAAGAATTGAAAAAAGAATGGAAAAAGACAGATTTGGTTGATGGTCCAAGAAGCATCCTAGGTGTACTCAAGTTGAGAATGTTTCCATCAGAAACATTGAGAGGTGGCTTAAGGTAAAAAAAATTGTTTATCTGAAGATGAGAAACTAGATGAACCTACAACACTGATCTGTGTGGCTGATCTCAGCACAGACTGATAGACTTTATAGATGTTAAGTGGCATCAGTCATTTTTCAGTTAAAGAGACATTATAGGTTAATTCCACATGGTGATCTAACATCAGTAGAGGGGAAGAGGATGGATAAGAGATGATTAACAGTGAGGAAGACATTTGGTAAATAGTCATTCATGCTTGAGTTTTCTCCACATTTCCCAAATTCATTTCTAAGACCTTCTTAAGCTTTGCTTCATTAAACTTTTCAGATTTTAATAGAGGAACAATACATATTTGAATTTGTATTTTTAATCCTGCCTGTTTAAGAAGCTGGTCAATACCCTGAAGTAGAAGTACCCTATGGGATACCATGCTAGCTGTCCTTTGCCAGAAATCCAGTTAATTACAGTGGGATTTTCACCAGTAGGGTGTAGGACCTATTTGCTGTTGCTAGTTCTCTTGTATTTATGATTTTTGAGTCAAAATATGACACAAATGAGAGATAAATTTAATTTGTGAAATAGAAGGGTAGAACACCAAATAGATTTTATATATGGTTAACAATTAATTATTTGCCTCAAAATATATCTACAATAATGAAAAGTCCTAGTAAACCAGCATTTTAATTTTAACTCAAGATTATTAAAGTCCTAACCAAAAGGAATATTCTTTGGAGGTTTTTGTTCATCAGAAATGAGGTCCCTGCTGAAGTAACATATACAGTTTTTTTCTATTTAAAAGTATCAAGGTTTATTAAAATAAAAATAGAACCTACTATGTTTCTGTGTCATGTCTATTATTATACTTACATTGAAAATAGTTAAATAAAAAAGAAAAAGTTACTCAGAGGGCAGAAAAACTTGGAAGACAGAGATCAAAACAAGAGTCAGGAGTTCCAGTGGTTAAATTTGTAAACACCAAGTTAGTTCCTTTCCGAATGTTTAAGGCATTGTTTGAAGGATGTTTTTAATGTATATAGTCTTAAATAACACCTTTTAGCATTGTCTGGTTTGGAGGTAGATTTAAGAATGTTTTTAACCATTTGATAACTTATTTTTGTTTTAAAAATCTCTTGTCTTCTTGATTTTTTGTAAATCTAAATTAATTTTGTAATTTTGTAAATCTGGTAAATGTTAAATTTTGTAAATCTTTTACAAAATGTACTGTTTCAGTATTAATCAAATAGCTAGGGCAACTCCAGTCAGCAAAGGGCAGTTGCACTATATTATGGATAAATATTGTGGAATATTTACTTTTTCTTCAAGAAGGAAAGTATAGAATAGCTAGAACCTCCAAGAAGACAGAAAGTTATGTAAAATAATACTGTTAAATATACCTAAGATTTACTCTTAGTGTGTGCTGTTTGCATAAAATGCCTAATATTTCACTAAACTTTAATAAGATCCTGTAGTATAATTACATATACCAGATGTGTATTAAATCTAGCAGAAACAAAAAGAATGAATGAAATAAAGGAGGAAAATATTTCACAGAGCTTAGCACAATCTCCTTTTATCACTTGCAAGTCAGAATTGTTTTTGCAAGCTTCTTGAATGTTATCAGATAAATGCTATTTCCTTAAATGCATCTGCTGTTACACAATATGTGTATTTTGATAGAAACTCTGACAAAGTTAAGAAATGGATGCACTTCTTGTCCACAGAGACTTTTCCAAACCATATCTGAAAGAGTAATGAATGTGTTGCTCCAATAATATTGACTCAATCAGATCATATGTTAAAACATTTCCAGACATATTGATAAATTCATTGATTCTTCCCATTCTTTTGGTCGCTGGACTATAGAAAAAGGGATCACTAGCCATTTGACCTCCATTGTGTATTAAATAAACACCAGATGGTAAGGATTCATTCAGTAAATCTATTCTTTCTTCTTCATAGTCATGTTCACACTGTTGCTTCCCACTGAGTCTTTATCTTTATTTGTCATGGTGCCAAAGCTGTCTCTATAGCACCTTTCATGCATCACAGCTTTCAAATCTTGTCCCATTAGTTTCATTTTGTTTCTATCATAAATAATCTACTACTTTCTCATACACTCTTTCATTACCTAATAATGCTCAGTCTTTGTACAAAAGGGTAAGTATTTAAAGGTTAGTGAGTACAGTTTACCCATTAGTATAAAGTCTGTGTGACACTTTATTAGAGAAAAATGTAAGCTACAGGTAATAATTATGCATTCTATGAAACATTCATACTTTCAATAACTAGGGATATTATTTTTGTTATTGTTATTTTGAATGACCTTCCTTTTTAAATATATTACTGTCTAGGAGTTTATGACATGAAATTTCAGTTACAAACAGTTAGGTGGCTGGAATTTAATAATTTTGAATATCTTTCCCCAGGACTCTCTTGAGGAAATGTACAGACTTAAGGAAGATTTAAAATATCATAGTTAAACATTATGTGGACCCAGATGTAGATTTCTATATGAACCATAGTTAAAAATCAAAATTTGGTTCTGAATCACTATTTGTTCAAATAGGTAGGGAAAAAACCCCACAGCAAAACTAAAGTAAAACAGCATAATCTTTTTATACAAAAAATGGTATTTGAAATAGTCTTGTGCAGGAATTTAAATTGACAAAATTTACCAACTTTTTAGGGGTTGGGGGTTTTTGGTGGGTTGTTTCTTGGCAGGTCTTATTTTTATTTTTTCTTTTGTCTTTTAAATTTAGACGGTGCACTCAGGTACACTGGAAAGGAGAGAACTTATAAGGAAAGCCTCCTGACTCAGTGGCTTTCTCATAATAGTCATCAAAAGAGACTGTTTTAAAATCCCTGAGCACAAAGAAACAGTAATGCTTCAAAGAGTTTTGATGATTCCTGGCTCTCAGAATGTATTCTGTCAATCTGCAGGTAGCACATCATTTTCCAAATACACAGTAAACACAGTAAATATTCCCCTGTCCCACTGCTAACACATATTTTTGCTTTGGGAACCTGAGTCTTACATGAAAGTTTGTTCTCTACAACTGAAACAGAAAAAAGATTGTTGAATTCAGAAATGAGGGGATTGTTTGGGAAGGTTTGTTATAATTGTCCACCTGCCTATATTTATCTTTCCCTTTGCACTCCAGGAGTGTGAGGAGATTCCAAGAAGGAAGGAGAAAGGGCCAGACTCTACAGATTATGCCTTCCTTGCTGCAAGGCAGTTATGTTCAAAATGCAAATTAAGTTCAAAATGCATTTCCTAATCATCACTCATTTCTCTATTGTTTGTTTGGAATATTTTCTGGATCAATCGAAAGTAGAAACTATGTGGTTTTTGTGTTTCTGTTGAAAATCTGACTGTGGAGGCCCCTTGGTTTTGTTCTTTTCTGTGACTTCAACACTGAGCTAGCAATGCATCAGTTGTTTTTTGTATCCTCTGGGACAATTACTAGTTCTAATTTGTTTGGTCCTAGGAGAATTTTAGTGATTTTACATAGATTTCATTTTAAAATTTCTAAAAAATGACTAATTTATCCTGTGGAAAGTTTCTTCTGGGTGACATTTAAGTTACGCACCTGACTCAAATGCAACACAAAATTCATATTTCAAGTTACCTTCCTGTAGTTACAAAAATTGGAAATCATATTACTTGGTCAAGGTTATTTTGTCTTCCTAGGTTTCAAAGCAAAAATATTTGGTGGAGGAGGAATGATGTCACTTTAAACCTGCTATTTAGCTCTAAAAACTGAAAAAGGCAGTGTAACCCCCTCATGCATAAATATACCACCTTAAGTTTATATTTCACTACTTTTTAAAAGTACTGGAGAATATGCCACAATATGTCTTGTTCTAGCAGCTGAAAAATTATGCTATGACTAAAATGACATCATTCTGCCTCCCACAGAATGTTTTGGCTCTGAGAGCTCAAGGAGCGATGAAATTAACATAAAATGTCACTGTCACACAGAGAGGAAGAAAAAATATTAACATCTTCTGTATTTCTCTTAGAGATCTGAGTAGGAGGTCACCTTATAGCATGTCACAAGTATTTGAGAATGAAATAGACCCTTTTGCTGAGGGTCAGTATAACAAGTATTGTTGAAATTTTCCAAATAAGGCTTGCCATAAATCAAAACTGTCTGTAGGATTTCTGTTTCTTCCACTAGGATTTGCTCCAAAGGACTCTTTCATTTATCTTTATACCAGGATTTGCTAATTTGTGAATTGTTCCTAGTTTAAAATGACTGTTGGAACTCTAAGTCAAGATAATGAACTTAGTTCTCACAATTCTTTTTTATTAATATTTGTGCGATTTTATCTCAGATATTATAGAAAAATGATGCTCCCGTTGTACGAAGCTATTCTGTGCTCTAATAGCAAGACATTCACTCTTTAAAAGTTTAAAATCCAGATATCCAAAAGGGACATGGTGGGCTGGAAAGAAAGCCAGGCAGCAACCAGACGGGTGACAGAGCAAAGTAGCAAATTGAACAAAGCTTACCAAAAAAAGATTGAGGTCTCACCTCACAGTATTTAATCAGTGTGAAAAAGAAATGTTTCTGTGGATATCACAGTAGACTTGTGACTTAAGAGTCAATGCCCCTTTTCTTTTAAATTTTAACAGAATTTCCCATGAATAAAATTGATGTGCAAATTTTTATGCAAATCTTAAGACTGTTTAACATCAAGTAAAGGGTAGTCTAGGTGTTGAGCCAACTTAGTAAGCAGGAAGGTTTAATGTGGAAATCAAAAGGTCTGTTTTGATCATGCTAATTTAGAGTGGCACCTACATATTTGTGAGAGATCAGAAAGGTAGGTCACAATGCTGGATGTGGGTAGGTGTTTAGTCAACAGCTAGGATTGTGAGATCCTGATATAAGGACCGAGGTGCAGCGGGTACAAAACTGCTGATCAAGGGCAGTGTAGTAGAAGAAATATACTGGAAGAGGGAGACTAGAATGGCAGGAGGTACCCAAGAAATCTTCTGAAGGGATGAGAAATAAGAAGACAATATCCAGTGAAGGAAAGCAGCAATAGGAAAAGCTTTTAATATCTTCTAATATCTTCTTATCTCTTCAATATCTTTAATATCTTCTATTAAAACACAGTAGTGTAATAGAAAACAGAACTGTGGTGCATCCAGAAAAAAACCTCACAGAGCAGTACATATGGCAATAACCAGGGAATTCTTGACAATATGGTTCTTATTGTATCTTGCTTGTATAGGTAGCACTGGAAGAAACAATATTAGCCACCGAGTTCAGTATAATATTGACTTGGTTTGGTTTTCTTGAATTTTTTACCTGCTGTTTATAGAGAATTAGAGTAATTAACAAAATAAAGAATTACAAATAAGATTTCCTATATTTGATTTACATTATTGATAAATATTGTAGGAAAACAGAAAACACAACACAAATAGCAGCTTTTTTAAAATAATCATCTCTAGCCTAAAATTCAAATTTACTAGAAAATGTCATGTTTCACTTCTTTTGGTACAACTTTGTTCTTTTTTGATTTTACTCATTGGGGGATAAGATAAATATTTCCATTATAACTTCTAAGGGTTTTTCCCCCTGCTGCTGCTAAGGATAACTATGCTGTTTTATGGGACTAAATAACTATGAAACTATGGTGGTGTCCAAATTCATAAGATATGTACATTGTATTGCATATGTATAGAAAAGTTTCATTACTTATTTAAGGTCTTCTGAAAACTAGGCAGAAAAGGAACTAGAAAAGGAGGAGAACCAGAGGTAGATTTAAAGCTCCCCTTCACCCCACCCCACACACAACCTGCAGAATATGAAGAAATTGCAGTAAAGGTTCAAGGGTTTGCATAGGTCATCTGAGTGAGCAAATTCAATGGCATTAAAACAGTGTTTTAACCTTCCCAAAAGAACTTTCTTGGCAGCAATATTATGGCTAATAATAAAGGATGAATAAAATATAGATAAAAAAGGTGTCACTGAGAAGAGCAGCATGATTTATTCAGGTATGCATAATGTATAGGGAGTTTCAGACACTTGCTGAGGGTTAAGTGCATGGTAAGAAAGCTGAAATCTTGTGGGAGGAAGCCAGAGTTTGAGTATCAAAAATTTGATGGAAATCACAGTTACACTGAGAACTCTATGATAAAACCAACGAAGGGAAGAGATAACAAAGAGAGAATAAAGAGAAACTAAGTTTTGCAAGAGGAAGTTGACCCAGCAACTAATTCCTAAAATTGCTCATAAAAGAGTTCTAATGTATTCTTTAATTCTTTAGTAATTCTGTAATTCTTTAGCAGCATAAGCAAGAGGTGACTTGTGACATGTGACTTCAGCTGAGAAAATAACAATTTTCCTTGCTGTTTCTCTATAGGAACAGTTGAAGGATCAATGCAAGCCCAGGGCATTGAGAAGAGCTGAAGAGCTCATGTCAACTTGAGCCTGAAGATCTTCTAAGCAGCAATAGCTTTTGGCATAGATAGAGAGGTATGATGGGATGGGAGCCCTATTATTTACAAATTATTTTGGTAATAGTCTAGATTAGGTTGAAATTCTGTTGCTGAGTATGCAGTTTAAAAGCAATGTGGTGATAACTTCCAAGACATTAATTATGATGTTTGGCATCTACTGAATATTTAAAGCTGTGCTTTTACTAGTAGGAGCATCTGTTTGACACAATTAAGTTATGGGGATGTCCTCACTGCCTGAAGATGATGATGTTTAACTAAGAGGCAAGGAACACCCTGTGACCAGAAGTAGTTCCCTGTTTGAATTTCACCTGCAATTATCACATGACTGAGTCATGCAGCCACAATACAGTCTGTCAGCTCATGCCACAGGTAATCTCTCAGGAACAGATATTTTTATATTTCCTGTTTTACACTTAGTATGATAAAATATTTCCACTAGGAGAAAATAGAGAAGAAAATATGGACAATATATGGGCTTTCTGAGATCACTTACAGATAGTATTTAATAAATTTTGGCTGTCACCAAATGAGGAAGATGGAGCATTCTCCAGAGCAATGCACTTTAGTGAAACTTAGTATGGATGTCGGCTTTGAAATGTCACTTTCTCTGACAACAAGTGTAATGAATTTTCTGAAAACTGACAAAAAGTAAGAGGAAAGGAAATTCTTAGCTGTAGAAGAGGAAAATTTGTCTTTAAAAATTGGGCAATTCTTCATTTCCATATCCATTATTAACCTTCTCCAACATGATTCATATTCACAAATATGAATACATTATTAAGGCATGCACAGTTGGCCAGACCCTGAGTTCCTTCATGCAAATATTTCATTAATTTTTAATCAGCTAAAGAAGAGGGAATCTTTTTTTTTTGATTGCGAGATATTAGAATGTGATCTTGCTTTATATAGTACTAACAGTAATATTCAGTATCTTGGTCTTCTAGTGAAGTTTTATGTTACATTTCAATTTGAAATATTTTAAACTTTTGTGAACTGTTATCATCAGTCTGATGTACAAGATAATAGAACTCAGACCAACATTGTGAGACTGAGAGAGCCTAACCCTGCAAGTTTAGGATGCCAATCAAGGGCCAAGTTAGGCATTGCTTTGCAGCAAACAGCAAGTTTCTGTTAAGGAATTTAACTGAGTCTTCAGAGTCTGGCTCCACATTTATCTTTGAATATTGTAGATGAGGTAGGTACTTAGCACACAGACTTACAATCTGTATTGTCAGCATTTGAGGTAGGACTGTTCCACACAATCTTTATGCATAGGTGCTAGGTTTTATAATTGCAGCTGCATTCAGAATGTAATAAACTTAAGCACTATTCAGATGTTTGTGTATTTTACATATTCTGTGATACAGACCTACATTCTAAGTGTTAATAACCCTCTTACACGGTTTGCCTCACACACAGATTTGTCTTAGTATGCTACACTTGAAAGAACAGCATTAAGGAAGCCTTTCTTTTCAGTTCCTGATTGCGATTGCAAGCATATCAAATTTATTCCCTTGTAATCGGGATCATTTTCCAGAAGCTTTGAGAACTGTATGTAGTAGTTTGTTAGAGAGCTCACAGAAACCCTATACTGACAGACCAAAAAGCCATTCGACTGTCACTTTATGTCATTAACAATTTCTAAACCCATTACAGATGGGATGGACTGATTAGAACTGAGGAGGGAGGATCTCTTTCCCAGCCAGAAATATCCCCTGAGACTTCTCCTGCATGTGAAGTTTCTAATGATTGATGGGAAAAAAAAATACAACTGCCTGCCCCATAGTTGCCACAGACCTTATTTAGGAAAAAAGGTTACTAATATTTGGAGATCTGCCGGCACTGAATGTCTTTAGAAGATAAATATTACCTGGATATTTTTGTGTTAAAAGCTAGTGAAATAAAAAGCAAACTCTACATTCTGGTTGCTCAGTTAGTTCCTTACATTTCAAAATTCACTTTTTATAGCTTCCCTGTCATTTGTATAAATGGTGCTAAAAGACAAAATTGTTTATCTTCTACCCCCCACACCTCCCTTCCATTCTGATGTTTTATTTCTGTAAATGAAAGCTACAGCTGGAATATTGTTTTACTACAAATCTCACACCAGCACTGTCGGTTGTGAGGTGACACCAGAGATTCTTATCTGTAGTCTGGGTTGGAAATATTAAACATTCTCACATTGTGCAAAGTGTTGAGGATGAACATCAGTGCAGCGAGGTGCATCCAACACTTCTGTGTTTCCCACCTGATTCTTGAAATATGGCTCCTTTAAAAGGCTAATATTTGCTTTAAATAGAAATGAAAATATTCAAGCACTAACAGGTACTGGAAATATTACTGAACTCTGTGTCCTCTTCAGTTCTTTTCTGAAGAGAAAATTTAAGGAGCAAGAGAGAATGAGAGTTATTCAAATGAAGAGAAAGAAAATGTGTTATTCCTGCCAAAAGTATCTGCAGCACTTTTAGGAGACGAGAATTTCCAGTTAATCCAAGTGATTAGCTTTCTTTGAGCTGACATAACATTATATCAACTTTTAAAACAACAAACTAAAAAGGGAAGCAAAATTACATTTCTGAATGGCTGATTTTATTGTTTTATCTTATAACAATTTTTACAAGGGAAAGACTAAATGGATTCAAGACCAGCCTAACCACTTTATCAATAAATCAGTGCTGCTTTTTATGGAAAAGTCAGTATGATGTGTACAATGGGAGTGACAGTAAACTAATGGTTGTTCTAGATTATATACGTATAATGTAGGAACTAAAGTTGGCTCACTGGTCTAATTCTACTGAGTAATGGTGTAGCACACTGCATGATTCAGATCTTAAAGGCAAAAGGCAACACTAATGCAACTGTCATGGACACAGACGTCTGACAAAACACCTGCACGCTCTGCAAATGCCTGACACAGGTGAGATTATTTATTTCATTATATGCTAAAATGAGATGGTCTAGAAAGAGGCTAGAGGGGGAAAAGAGACATAGGAATCAGTCCAGAAATACTTATGGTACTGCCAGGAAATGGCTGCCTGAAAGAGAATCATGAAGACTGGGTAAGAGGAGTCTGGTTGGGATGTGTAATTTTATTGCTACAAAAACAATCAATGAAATAAAATGATCCCACATTGTTTTCTTCATGTTTTTTGTGTGCTTTTGTTTCTGATTTTTTTCATTCACTATTTGCATCATTTATAAGACCTGATAATGGAACTCTAGAGCTGCCTTACCATATTCCTCCTGTTACACATGTTCTAGCATTGGTACCTCACCCAAAATATCCGAGTAGTAACACAGTGTCTTCAAAGCTAGATCAGCTGAGTACTGCTAGGAATACAAAGAAGGTAAATCTAATGCATGAGACTTCTCCCAGCATGAGAAGTCTTCTATCAGAATTTTTTCCTGATATATGAGATACAATACAATACAATGATATATATGTAGGTATATGTAATGATTGAAGTTTTGAAGGCTATGGCATTGGGGAAAGCAAAACCCTAAGAAGTAACTAGTTTTGAGCAATTAAATTCAAACAGGACTTTCACCAAAAAGGAAAAATGTCTTAATTGTAAATTGTAATGAAGATTATAAGTCTATACAAAAAAATATTTGTTCTAAGTTATACTGCAAAATTATTTTGAGGAGAAACACAACACAATTTAAAGTTTACATTCTCTGATTTCTAAGGTAGTATTGTAAAAAGCCAGTCATGTGTTAGTTTTGGGCATATTTTTTTTTTAATGGATGTATCCATTGCTATGGCAAATGTTCAATTTTGAAGTGTTGACCAGCCATGACCCAAGTTTAGTTCAGTGGTAGGAGCAGGAACTTAAAACCATTGAAATGACATTTGGCAGACAATAGAATTTGCATTCAATTTTTTTGATGATGTGAATCTGAGCTCAGCAAATGTAGATGCTTGGCCATGAAAAAACATTTCCCTCCTTTAGTGACTTCATCGTCCCCTGAGCTTTACCATTCTGTACCACAAATCTCATTGTGATTAATGTTCCTGGGTGGGTGGAAGGGTTCAATTTGTACTTCACACTAGCATCAATACTGCTGTTTGAACATGCTTTTGTCAGCTTAATAGTTTTGTTTTCATAAACAGTTGGTGCCATAATACTACAATTGGTCCTGCTGAATTTGTCCATGTATACTGGGAATTCTTCAAGCATATTGAACAGTGAAGCAAAGGAAAGCTGCAATAGTAGATAGATCTTTTCTAACCTCAGGAAAAGTAATGTCTAAAAAATAATTTTTTAAATTACCATACAGTCAAATTCTGTCTTCTAATTTAACTTCAGAAGTATACCTTTCAAAGAGGTACTTATTGTATGTATTCATTAATGTATATAGAAGAGCTATCAAAGACAACAAAAAGAATATATATGGTAAGTTAGTCTTTTGATATTGTCACAAATCCATCCATGCCTGTTGTTCTGTTACAAACATGTGAGAATGTTTCAAGAAAAATGGTTGAAACTTATAAATTAAAGGTTCCTCAATATTGCATCTGGCTTGAACATCTAATTAACATTTTAAAGGCTACAGTTTAATTTAAATGAATGGCAGGCCTTTGACTGCACAAGACAGCTCATGAACATGATTACAACAAAGTAATTTCCTTTTGTCAGATACAGACTTTCAGTAATAGTGTTCTCTTAGCTTAATAAAGTTAAGCACCACTTACAATCGGCACTTCATTTTGCTTCTTTCTATTATATAGAATGGTGGTTGTTCAGTTCTTATAGCAGCCATCTGCGTAGGTGTTCATTTGTACTCTCCTGCTGTGTGGGTACTCTGTCTAATTCCCAAGCTTCTAGCTTTATAATAGTTTCACAAAATGCTGTTTGAATTTTTATAAGCCAGTTTTCATTATCATTAGTTGAATGTTCCAAAGCTTTATACTGCCCAATATGGTTCTATTTTGACTCATGTTTGTATGCATTGATAATGTCTCTGTGCTGTAATTTTAGTGTTACAATATCCACTGGAAAAACTTGTTGTATAAGAAAGTTGAAAGTTATAATAAATTATAAGGCTGTAATTTATTCTATAATCTTCCTTTTCCCCTTCAAATTAAAAAAAAATTACAGATATATTTCAAAATCATTATACAATTTTCATTTAAAAGTTTGAATCCTTTTCAAAGCAGTTGCAAAATTTGTGGAAGTTAAAGATATCCTAATGGGTAATGCATAATCTAAGAAATTGAAACACTCTGACACAGGCTTGTCACTGTCTAAGACCCCTTGTTGCTGTGAGTTCCTGTAGTTCAGCCTCAGACAAAAGAGAAGGATGTGACGGAATGGTATTCTGTCATTTTTTTCTGTATTACTTTGCCCTCCTCTCTCGAGTGAATTCAGCCATTATTACCCCTTTGCTTAGAGCCTGTTAGAGCTCTCCACAATAGAAGGTCCCCCTTGTGTTCCTCAAACATGTCGTGTTCCCTTGGAGAGGCATATTTGGAAGAGCAATTAAGCATTGTTGCTTGCAGAAGAAAGCAAGACATCTAATACTATTCTATACTTACATGAGGCCCTCCTTCTCAGGATCCCAGAACATTTTAGAACTATTCATTAAATTTATAACCTAACTGAAGCATGTACTTTCCACATGTATATTATAGCTGTGGTGTGGATGATTAAACAGAGTCCTGCAAGGAAAAATCAAAGTTATATGTTACGTGAATTTTCTTCATAAAAAACACAAGCAAGTAGCAGAAATGGAGAGCAGTTATCATGATTCTCGATATTTTTCTGTAGTTTTAGATTCAGGCATTTGGAATAAGGAATCCTATTTTGCCTTACTTATTCACTGTTGAGGAAAGCGTTTTAAGATGTATTACTGTATAAAAATGTACTATAGCCTTTTAAAACTTCTACTTAAAATACTTACCAAATCAAGAAAAGTCAGAATTAAAACACCCTTTTCCTCTGTGGCTGTAGATTAGCCATCTAATAATTTAGTTTTCCCACTCTATATTAATGGAATGATTAAAAAAAAAAAGTAATCCTAAACTGGGGCAAAAAATACCTTCAGAAGTATTCAGGAATTTTTCTTATTTTTAATTTTTTGTCATTTAAACTATTTATTAAATATTAATGAATTTTTCTGGTCTAAAGTTTGAAACAAAAACATGTCTAGCTTAAAATTTTTTTTTAAAAAATTAAAAATAATTGTACAATAAGTTCCTAAGTACTTGTCAGAAATATTTTGAAACCATACTCTAAATTCTTAAATGTCTTGTCATTTGACTATCACAGGCAAAAATTTCCTTATTTGTAGTGCAAAAATCTCGTACTTCCAGTGGAATCAAAATAACTCCCCAGAACTCAAGGTGGTGTTGCTAAGAGCATAGAAGAATTTCCTTTGTCAGATGGCAAGACTATATAAGGCTGCAAAATCTTTTGGAGCTAGAGTCTGAGCTTTCCTCATGAATGCCCCAACTTCAGCTGAGGAATTATTTTATCAACAATTATGTAGTGTGCATCTGAAAAAAAGTAGGGGAATCAGAAAAAATAAAGTTGTCTGGATGAATCTGGAGGGAAAAAGTACTTCTTCATCTCTGCTTACTAACGCATTCTGTGACCATAGCATAAATTCCCTTGAACAGGAGCTCCTAAATGCTTTAATGCTGTACATCAATTGCTGCTAGAGAATGGTGGCTAATTTTTTTCTCATTTTCAGAACATTAAAGTTGCTTTGCTTAAAATCCATGGTAGAAATTCCAATCCAATTAGGTCAAAGAGAGTTCATCACTGCAGTCAAAATTTCGCTTTATGTTCTTTATTTAAATATCTGAACATCAGGGAATCCTCGACTTTGCCTCTGGCAATGGGCACTATGTAGTTTATTCTGAGGCAGGAGGTCCTGTTCAGACTGACTCTCCAATGGCCTGTTTTTCATCAAGTGCAAACGATTGTAAGAATTTCTGTAAGTCGGTGTAAGATTTTTTCCTTTAGTTCTGAATTCAGTACATGCTCCCTAATATAAAAAACCCTGCATGAGCCTGAGCCTAATTAATTCAACGATCTGCAAACTCCATGAATCTTATCATGGCAACAGCAACAGACGATGCTTCTTAAATTTACATCCTCTAGAGTGCACTTAATAGGATCAGAACAGTCACAGGAAAGAATACTCAGTTAAGGAATTTGCTTCTACTAGTAATTGATTTGAGTATGTTTCTTTCCATTTGCAGACAGCATGGTCAGAAAAGGAATATTTTCTTACTGAGCTCTAGATTTGTCCTGAAATATGTACAAGATGATCACACAAATAAGAAGAGTCTTCAAGGAGGAGGAATTGTAGCTTTAATGCTAATAAGGCTGGGGTTTTGAACAAGACAATTTATGTAAATAGCTTCAGGAAGAATGATGGGCACTTTGAAAATGTGTGTGGAACTGTGTATTACAGAAATCTAAATGCCTTGAGATACAGTGAAAAACCCAGAGGTCTTTGTGAGCTATTTTATGATTCAACTGATTTTTTATTTCGGTCCTTCTAATTAATTCTTAAGGTTTAGTTCATAATAAGAAAGCAAGATATGCTTTTTATTTATTTTTTCACTGTTATCTGAAAGGGACTAGGACTGCATCCAAATTTTAAAGTACCAATGAACCAAATATACTTTTTTATCTTAGAATCAACTCACAAAAAGTGCAGATGGCACCACCAATAAATGACTGTCATGGACCAAGATCTTTTCTATGCAAATGACTAATGCATCACTACAATTCTGTCAGAGCAACAGAAAGAGGCTGCCAAAAAAAAATCATATCATAATCAGAGAGTGTTCCTGATTGTTCACTGTTTGTAGCACATATGGATCCTCTGAAATACAGAACACCTACCTAAAAGAAATACTCAAATCATTATGCATCATGAACTTTTGCATGTGTTTAGAATGTTTTAAGGAAACTATTTGGTCTACAATAAACAGACATATTTCCCCAGTGTCAATACAGCAATAGCTGTGTTAGAAAAAAGAAACAACAAAAACACACACACACAAAAAAACCACACCAAAAAACAAACACACAACACATTACAATCTATGCTTTAATTTACAAAGCAATAACCACGACACAGTTGGAAACTGAGCTGTCTAAAGCTTTTCTCATTGACTTCTTGAAATGTATCTATACTATGAAAAGTAGATACATTATAAGCATATGGGGAACAGGAAGGCAAAAGGGTTTAATAACTCTATCAACAAACCTTTTTATTGTATTTTATTGGCTGTTGGACATAGCTGACTTCTAGCAATCTGGTGTCCAGCAGGAGAGATGGCCAGACACCAAAGTCTTTACGAGAATCAAAAATGCGTAATTTTGCATAAAACACAAAAGTTAAATGTAGACTTACAAGGTATCAAGAAACTGCATGTAGAGCAAACCAACTCAAAGGGAAGTCAAGTCACAGAATCTTTGAAAGGTGATGAGAATGAAATAAGAGGAAATCTAGTTCTGTTGGAAACCACTGACAAATTTGGAAAAGGTTCAATGCAAAGATTGGGTAAAATTAGATTATTTCTTGAACACTCCTTTAAAATGGAAATACATGCTTAAATCAGTTTTTTTTCTGTGAGGCCGTGTAGCACCGTGAGAAGAGCTTGACACTGTTCCTTTCAAACTGGCACAGATGCAAAATAGGTGGATATGAATGAGGAATGAGCTCAGAAACTCTCTCTCAACATAAAAACTCTATTGCAAAAATTATACTTCAGAAAACAATTTCAGGCAAAAAAGGAGCTGCTTGCTCTTGCAAGGTTTCAGGTCTTAAGAAGGAAGCATCTACAGCTGGAAGAACTCACACACCTCAATAGTTCAAATAAGTTTACTGTACATTAGGTATCCTCTTGTAACAAAGAGCATTGCCCTCTTAATTGTGTTATAACTTGAGTCATCTAAAGATTTCTTTCATTAAGGACTTTTTAGTCAGCCAGGCCTCTGAAGTGGAAGAGATTTTAAAGCTAGATTTGACTCCTACCATCATTTTGTCTAATGTAACCTACTTAGCTCATAGCACAGTCTTAAAAAAGTTATCCCAACTTTCTTCAAAGATTTGAAATTATAAAGAGGTTCTTTGTTCCAGTCATGCCGTCATGGTCAGTGTGTAGTTTATATCTTGTCTGAATATGTTTTTCATTTTTCATTTTTCTGAAATGAAATTTCATATACTGAGTCATGCTGAATTTTGTTTGTTAGAGTGTTTTGTTTTTCACAGTGCCCATCACCTATATTTTTTTTTTTTTTAGATGTTTCTACACTCTTAAAAAAATCTCATTTTAATCTGTTTTTAAATAAACAAACCAGATTTAGCAACTCACATCCTGATGGAGGATGCTTCAGCCTGTTCTGCTGCTTGAATTTTTGCCTTCAATAAATTTATAAAAAATTAATCCCTGCAAATTGCGTTCTACTCATGCCTTAACTATTTGCATGTAATGAAATTGTCTTTGTATTCATCTCACCTGATACTCAATATCACAGTATGTATCTATTCCGAGCTGGTCAGGGTTCCCCTGACTGCTAAAGGAGAAGGAAAAGCAATCTTACAATGTTATTCATACTATTTTAGGACAGATGATTCACCCTCTGGAATATTTGTATCTCTCTTAACTATACAGGAACCCAGACTGCTGGGTAGAAATCTACCTTTCAGGCATCTGCAGTAGGTGAAAAGTATCCCAAGTATATGGTGAGTTATTTCCAGTCCTTCACATGAGACTTGAACTGAAAAATAAATCCTATAGATATAAGAGACGAGGAAAGGCCCAATTTTTAGACTTCAGTTTTAACCACTTTGTAGATTTGGCACCTAAGTAATTCTGCGTACTCCAAGCAATTTGTATTTAGGAAGATGGGGCACTTTACTCAAGAACACATGTGGTTTTGAATTTTGTAAGCCTATTACTTGCAGGAGATATGCAAAATAATTGTTCAAAGCCTTTACAACATAGATTTATCCATAAATTTTTCACAGCTTATTTTGCCACCAGGAAAACAGAGCCATTTTCCTATTGTTTCTGCCATTTCTTGTAAAGCTGTATTCTTTCACTTAGAATACAATCTGTTTTGAGCTATGGCCATGTGTCTGCTCTGTTTCTGTGGCACCTGTAGTTTGTGGTCTGTAGATAACATTACAATGCAAATAATTCCTGTCTATAGTCTTTGACTTTTCTGACTTCGATATTCACTTTTTTTACCTCATCTGTTGCAAAATAACTATGATTGGTTTTTGATCAAAGCAACCTGCTTACCCAAATTTTTTAGTAATGTTCCTCTTTATATGCAAGTGCATGGGTTGCATTAATATCAGCTTCTTCGGGTAGATGAGCGAAACAGCCATCAAAAGTTCTGCTCTGGCCATGCCTTGCACTCAGTGCACTGTTAATTTTACTCATCAGTCAGAAAACTTTCCTGTAGAATAAATTTTGGTCTTTATGGAAATGAGAAAAGCAAATTTTGCTTTGAGTCCTGGCAACCAGGTTTAATTGTCAAAGTTCTCAAGTAAGCAAGGGTGAGATCAGAGTGGATCTGTAAGCTTTCAGGGCATTGTGATAGACAAAAAAAAAAAAAAAGAAAGTAAACCCAAAATATTTCTAGCATAACCAGTGCTGAATGCTTTAATTTCTTAAAAATTAATCTGGAAAGATTCCCAGATCATACATCTGTCATGCTAATTTACAGAGGCTGAAGTCTGAGAAAGAAGAACTGAAGAAAATTATTGTTTCTCTTTAGCAGTATCACCTCCCACCCTGCTCCCCTCCTCCCCATTCCCCCCCCCCACAGTTTTCCTGGTTACCTGGCAAGTTTAAGCATGAATACCTGTATTCTAGATAGAATTTTCTGTATGCTGATAGGAGCTATCATCTGTCCACCCGCCCAGCATTTTTTCTTATGCATTGTCTGACATCTCATGGGCTGATATTTTTAGTTAGAATCTGTGGTAAAGAAGAAACAAGAGTTTAGTTTAGTCCCCACTACAACCTTGGTAATTCCTTTTGATGTATCTGCTGTAGTTTTGGGCTTTTTTTCTTTCATTTAAAATGCAGCTGTGGTACAGTAAATGACAAGACATCCTCAGTCATCTTGAAATCACCATGATTCAGCTCTGATCTCATTTTCACAGGTTCTATGTCAAATATGAGCTGTTCTTCTGGCTTCTTCCGTAGCCAGAATCAGACACGTAGTTTTAGACATATAGAGATCCTTCTTGTCCACAGAAGCTGCAGAGAAGTTTTTCCTCTGATCAATATTCAATCTGGTTTGTGACAATTTAGTATAAAAAGAATTATTCATTTTTCAATTTGCAGATATTTTTGTTTTTAAACGCAAAGTTATATTTAGAAAAGAAGTGGTAGTTATTGAGATAGATGTAATAAATGTCACGATGCTACAAAAATATTCTAACTTCTATTACAGCCTATACTAATGTTTCATTGTAACACCAAACTAATTGCATTGCATTGACGGACACGTAAATCAGATTTTTGCGTTGTCATGTTGTCAGTCTAGTTCATCAGTTACAAAAATAACAAAAATGAGGATGTGTGAGAAGTTTAGAGGTTCAACAGTCAACTTAATCTTCCGATTTTAATCATTCATAATCCAGCTCATAAGAATGCTTAAACTGCTAAGACCTTCTTTTTCTTGCATTATTACAATTTCTTATAATATTATGATAACACAAGTTGCAAAATTATTGTGAACCAAAGACGTTTCATTTTAAAACAGTGAGTTGTGTTAGAGCTTCTGATTTGACCAATTTACTAGGCTTTGTGGTATTATATAGGTAATGCTAGAACAGAAGGATATTTTTTTTCAATTTAATTAAGTTGCCTAGAAAATGACACTCTCTGTTTTTATCAGGCATCTTTGGATAAATCTGAAGACAAACTTAGTTCTGATGTCTCCGGCTCAAGAACTGCAGCTTTAAAAGGGACAAGCTGGCCTCTGTAGAATGATTTGATAAAACCAAATTATTTTCAAGTGTCTATGCTTCCTATATAAGCAATATGTATATGTCTATAAATACATATATAAACCCCACACACTGAGTGCTGCCAACAGTCACTATGAATGAAATGCAGTGAGAACAAGCAAAGAAAACTTGGTTACTGTCTTATGCTTAACCATTTTGTTACACTACCCCTTTTTTTTTATTTTCACAGATGCACCATTTCCCTTTCATGATGAATTCCCTTTAGTCATGCACATTAAAAGAATGTAAGAATATAGACACTTAATTCAATAACTGTATTCTTGAAATTCCAGTTAAATCTCATGTAGTAAAGGAATTTGTATTTCAGAGATGCTGCAAATCTGGCCATGAACTTCCTTTGTACCTGCAGCTCCATTTTATAAATTTCAGCCTACACCAAATTTAATATCAATGAGCTTGTTACTTATGCATCTGCTTTGAGAGGTTTAAGTCTGGTACATGCTGGCATACTGGATTGGACTCACACAGATCTCACTGTTGCTACCCTTTAACCAAGTGGTTGTAGACCTGACTACAGAGATGCAGCACCTGAGCTTAGTTTCCCCCAATTTCTGGTCAATCTTTCTGTTTTGAAAAACTGATACCTTGGTAAGTGCAATTAAATGAGAGTTGACATCAATGAGAGAATTTTCAATAACATCAAAATATTCTGAGCAGTCACTAGATAGAGAGCCATTTTAGATGGCATTTCAACGTGGTCAACGCTTTAACTTGTCTTTCATTTATTATGAATTTTTGTTTGTAGAATAAAAGCATGCTGAAGGTTTGGGGATGTACTTTAGCAGCTCTAAATGTTGGGAAAATCCTAGCATTATTGACCAGCTGGCATTATAAAACACACAATCAAATAGAACCATTACAGTTTTAATGTTGCTTTGTGAGTATTTTAATAAAACATATGGCCACAGAAAAAACCATACATGAATAAAAATACAAAAGGCCCATGTTTTCATTACCAATAGAATGAATGAATGAATGTATGTTTGTAATGTTCTGCTTTGTATGTAACTTTACTTGGCAACAGAGGTAATATTTACAGTAAAGTCTATCACTGCTTATTAATGTTATACATTGGAGTATTTTGCTGCTTCAAAAAATGAGATGTTAAAATATGCTGAAACTTTCTAAAATAAAACAAGAAAAATGATACAAGAATTTATTAATTGTGTTTCACTGTTTAAAGGTTAAAGGATGATAAACCATTGAATGAAGCAATGTAAATATATTGATTTCATCTATCCTAATTGTCATAAGCCTTTATAAAGGCTTTAATGAAGCCTCATGGGAACAATTACCCACTTTGCTTTTTTAAAAATTGCTAAAAATAATTTCCAACCCATATTTTCTACATAATTTATATAAAAGCAGGGGATTAAGCAATTCATTAGTGATGTACATATTTTTGTAAAATGTGGCTTGCTTTTAAATGTGTAGTAGGAAAATATTTTTTCCAAATATTACATATTAGCTTTCAAATGTTGAACCTACAATTTAGTTTTTTCCTTGAAGTGAATACACTAAGCAAGTAACTGTATAGACTAAAAATTTATCAAAATGAGAAGTTTAAAACTGCTGAATATATTTGCTCATAATTAACCATAGAATTAAATGTAGAAAAGTTTTACACAAGCAGTGAATTTCTTAGAGAAAATGTTAAGATTCACTTCTAAGAATTCTATATAAAAGTTGGAGCAATTCTATTTCAAGAAGTTTTTCTTCTTTTTCATTAAAAATTAACAGTTTCTCTAACATTAGCTGCACACAAAGTATCTAATGAGTATTTCTATTGGACAACAACAGTCAAGTTCAGATATGCAAAATAAACAAGGTTTCAGAGGAAGCTAAATCATTTAATCCATCAGTTTTACTTGAAGTTTGATTTGTATTCTATATGGAATCCACCAATGTTTGACAGGGAATATTCAGCCTTACAAATCATCAGAATTTTCTTTTTCTTTGATGAGCTTTCCAATGCTCTATTGGCCCCAAGGCCATTCAGGTCATTTGTGAAGGTAAAAGTTTAGTTCTTGATGAAAGGGATGCAGGTTCCTGCTGCTGCAGTAGAGATGGCAAACACAAAGAATGGTTATGCCACCTTGGAGGAGTTGCCACTTTGGAGGACAGACTGGTGTATGAGAGATGCTACAGAAAGATCTTAAATTTTAAAATGCCATCGTTTTGTCCTGCCCTGGAGAATAGAAACCTATAACCACTCCTGAAAAGCTTCATATTATTTCTTCATGTTTTGCATATTAAATTAGCCATTTTTCTTTCCTGTTTGAAGAACCATCCTTGTAAATTCTATTTTTGATATCAAAGTCTGGTAGCAGCATGCATACCAATAGAAAAGATACCAAGATCCTACCCCTAAGGTACACATTCATAGTTTGCAAGGACACTTGTATTAGGAAGCCTATGAAGATGCAATTCTTTGAGAACTAAGACCTTAGTAAACAATTTTGTTGATGAAGTTCAAACTGGAATAGAAATCAACTTTTGTCCCTGTGGCTACATGTTGCCTTTCAGCACTGACAGCTGGGAACAACACTAGAAACTTGTATTACAAAACAAGCAGAGTTGACTGACAATATAAGAACCTTTAAATTTTCCTTTTATTTACTCTATTGCTACTCCCTTAATTAGTCCCCTAGAACGACTCTTGTACCAGTGCACCAAATAATCACACAAATATTTCTTTAATTTAATAGATAATTGAAAACTCATAAGAATTTTCTCTTTAAAAACTCTTAAGAGGTTTTATATATTTCTTACTCCTTAATAAAAATATTTCTAAAGAAATATTTCTAAAGATCTGAGTGAAATAAAAATATACCTGAACTAATAACTAAAAATAAATTTTAATCTTCAAAGTGATTTTTCCCAAGCTAAAACCATCTTGCATCTTTTGGATGATAAGTTTTATTCTTTATAGATACTTTCTAATTTATGATGTAACCAACGTGTGGTATTGTAACTGGATTTGGTATTTCTTATTGCTAGATGTGAAGATGCACAATTTATTTGTGTAAATTAAAAATTACCTCACATATATTTGTTCAAGTTCTAGATATTTACATTATTTCTCTCAGAAATTTTAGTCTGGATGACAGTGAAGTTAATTTGTACAGAAATTTTGACATTGTTAAATGCAAAAATTAGAAACTTAAAATTTGTTGCTTTAACTAAAATATTAGCTTTGCTGGATAAAACATAAAAATGTCCTGGAAAGCACAATTACTGTGTAAACAAGACGCATTCTAGTAAAAGAAAAGTAATCAAAGTAGTAACCATTGTGTTCCCTGACAGTCTGCTATTGTGGGTAATTATTTCTTGCCTTGAGAACTTTCTGAACTGGTTTATTTAACAAAGCAATTATTTATGGCTAGTGAAATTAATTCATAGTGTTTTTAAAAACATTTTATAATACATAGATCTCAGCCTTTCATAAATAATTTCTTTACCTCTCAGTTTCTCACCTTGAGTGACTCAGAGATTGGAGTCATAAAAGAATCTGACTTATTACTTTGATAAACTGTAGATTCAGGTACCTATACAGTTTTTTGCCATCCTATGGTTTATCTTTTTTTAAAATGTTGGCAGCTAATTTACACCTAATATAATAATCTTATTTAAATCTAAATTATTTTTGCATCTGTAATCTTGGGCTGCAGATTTTGTGGCTCTTCAAAAGCAAAGTGTAGAACAGTGTTGCAAAAGTTGTTTCTGTCCTACAAAGAGGGTCTGCTTGCTTATATAGTCAGGTTATCAATTGTCTTTTCATTGCATGAATGCTGTATAAGAATTAATACAAAATTTTGGCCGTGTGCTGAGCTGCATCTTTCTCTGAAATACTGAATAGTCTCTTGAGGTGTTTTAAACCATGATGACATTTAAGAAACCTGAGGTATTGCAACTATTAATGGATTAAAATAAATCTTTTGTTTTGGTCAAAATGTTAAGCATAGATAGCATATGACAGAATGGAATGTCTCATCTTTTGTTCTTTGCTTTTTTTGCCACGTGGTGAAAGCATGTGCATTTATGGCTCAGCTCTTACGAAATCCATGCCAATTGTCCACTTGATAGGCTCTGATGATTCTCCAATAATGTTTATGTAGGGGTTGAGGATCGAAACTAATGAGAAATGGTAAAGTTTATAAATTTATATGCAGTGCTTTGCTTTGCAGGTGACTAGTGGATGCACTTCAACATGTGGTTTCAGTTGATTTTCTTTTAAGCTATCTGGAGAACACCTCAAGTGTTCTCAAGTGTTCACCTGCAAGAATACTCTTGCATTCATTCAAAAATTAGCAGCAGTTGAATATCCTCAATCCCTATGAACCAGTTTTTATTGTGAAAAATTGTCATCATCAAACAAGACCAACTAATCCTTAGAAACTTCATTTCCAAACAAGTGTCCCTAGCTAGTCTAACAGCACCTCTCTGGGTGTTTTAGAGAATGAAATCTGTTTCCCATGAAGCAGAACGTTATGAGTTTAGTGGTTTAATATTCTCTAATGGTTTTGTTTGATTGATTGCAGTTGTCCATTTCGTCTTCTGATTTCTATTGCTATTTACACAGGTGTTTTTTCATCTCTGGTATCTCTGCACAGGAGCTGAAGTTATTATTTAGGTAGGTACATGAAACCCACTGTAATTTTCCAAAGTAGATGGCATAGATCAATGGCGCGTTCTCTTGCATTCCTATGACAATTACTTTCTCTGAGTATCTCAGGTAAACTTTAGGCCTGAGTTGTAGGTCTAGACTCACCCTACCTAAAGTGGGTTCACCTAATGTAGGTAGGTTAAAACCCAGACTAGTGGTAAAGGAAGAAAGAAATACCTCCTAGTCTGTCCAGCTCACTGAAAACTGCATTACCACATCTGCAGGAGGTAGTTGCAACCTGAAGCCAGGAAAATTCAGGCTCAAGATAAAGCACCCATTTGAAACAATTAGATAACTAGTGGAATAATTTTTTTGCTCAGGATAGACATGTTTTTGTGCAGTCCAGTGGATTATGTGGAGCGTATTCATAAACATGCTTGGATATTTCTGTGTGATAGATTGTTAGTTCAAATACAATAATTCAGAGAATTCAGCTAACATATACATTAAAACACACAGAAGAGGACCCTTTCTGTTTTATATTTTCCTCTAAAAGAATCATTCTGACTTTATTTATCACTTTACAAAGTTTTTCACCTGGAAATTTTCTTGAGGTGATGTATTACTTAAATATCTCTGATGAAAAGCTTTGGGTCTTGTTCCAGTCCCCAGGGAAGCTTACTAGAAACACTCTACTTGACAATTATTTTCCATTGGCATCCATTTTTTTAATCTGTCAGTTGGCTGGTTCGTTAACGTCTAACCAAAACTGGAGTCTCTTACATTTATACAATTACTGCTAACAATGAAACTTGAAATCTCATCAAAAAATGAAATTACTTTTATCTGAAATGACATATTTTCTGTAGACTCAAGCTACTGGAATTATTATACCTTAATTCTTTGACAACTGAATTTGCTATCAGCTTTTTCACAAGCTCACATTTATTAAAATCTTAGTGGTCTACGATAGTCTGGGTTGCTTCATTTCTCTTTCTTGCCATGCTGTATAATTTACCTACACTTCCTGAATTTCCATTCTGTCAAGAGTGAGCTTTAGGAAGAGGCTAGGTGCTCAGATGGTGGAAATAATTTCTACATGCTGATAAACAAATGCTATTCCTTGAAGTTTTTTCCTTGAATGAATTTCTGTAATACACATGTATTACACACCTGTACAGCAGACGGGCAATACTCCATTGTCGCTTTATGAAAAAAAGTCAGCTATTTTCTTCCCCCAAATTAGATATATTAGTTAAAATATTTTCTGTGGTTTTAGTATTTTATATCACCAACACCTTGTAGTATGTTAGCACCATAACTATAATTTATTTTGTTACTAGCATTCATTTAATCCTCATATTGAAGGGAGCCATATGACGCATAGAATCTTCTTTTGCACCTTTCACTTTCTGACTTCTTTTTTGAGATTTGAATGTACAATTTGCATTAATTCCATTTAATATAAACATTTCCATTATTATTGATATAAATCAAGATAAATCATAAATCAACATTGATTTTTCACCAAACATAATAAATATTAGCTGAAGCTATTTTGATTCTTGAGTATGGAACCACACTTTTTTGTGATATTGCTTCCTAAACTTTTCCACTTTGCTTTCATGTATTTCTATCTTAACTTTTCCTTCAAGTCAACCTCCCTCATAATTTATCCCTAGCTTTGTGGAATAAACTTGAATACTTACATATGGTATTAACTGAGACAGTGGATGGTGCCTAATATAAAGTGATATCTTTAGAGAGCCTTTTCTAAGCCATCTGCATGTTTTTAATTATAACTCTCCAGTTGTGTAGACTTCATCAGCTCTTGGTAATCCCAATTTGACCAGATCTGCTTTAGTGTCACCCAGATTCACAACATAACAATGCTTTAGGAACATGTTTGATAGAAAATAACTTACAATGATCTGCCAGAAAAAAGTTGCAATCCTATCTAAAAGACCTTAGTCCTTTTTTGCATAATTTGCTGTGACATGATCCATGAACTATAGAGTAGGCAAAGGTCTCATCTGCAGTCTTTTTGAAAGCTGTGGCAGAAATATTGTAAACGTTGTCCATGTAGTGTGCAAATAAAAAGGTGTGATGGCCATGGATTTTCCATGTAAACTTTGCACTATTCTCAGATTAAAATTTTTAAATAGTCAATAATACTGTCAGTAATCAGTAGAATAAAGAAGATCATCCCTTTAGTTTAAAATTCAGTAGCAAGAAGTACCTCACTTACTAGAGACACTCTTAATCTCTTCCTTTTCTCATGGGAAGTGTGGATATGGAGGTGACTTTTGTTGAAAATAGAGACAATTTAATTTAATGGGTTTAAGCTTGGAAATTTTCTTCTGCCACCATGGACTGGAAATTGCTGTAGAAAGGTGTAATTCCCCAGTTTAGATTTGGACTTCTAGGGTTTAAACCTGATATGATAGAGTATTTGTATTTGTTGCTACAAAAGACTGCAGTTAGTATTTGTGCTTCCCTCTTTTTTGGTTCATTAAGCTGAGTCCACCTCTTGCATGTCTTAGTATGTACATAATTCCTTTGAAATAACTTAGATTATATTACTCTATCTGTAACAACCATGGGACTGATTTTTCATCACTTTAAATAATTCACTATTTAAGGATAAAGAGTTATAAAATGCAACAAATAAGAATGGTAAGCATTTTGTATACACTCTCTACAGATATAAGAACTCCACAGGCAGCAAGGCAGGAAATAATCAGACCTGTTTCTTTTTATTACACTTTTTACCTATGAAAGAACTGAAACCAGGCTAGCTTCCCAACTGACCACAATTTTTGGCACAGTCATAGAGTCCTAAAATGTTAAGGGGTTAGAATGAAACTTAAGAGATCACCTAGTGCCAACCCCCCTGCCGTGGCCAGGAGAATCTGAGGAGAAGCTGCTGGAAACAGAAAGCAGTGCATAAGACAAATAAGCAAATAAAGCCCATAGTACAACCAGAGCTCCTGTTCTGCTTTAAGGAAAACAACTCTGTGTTTATGGAGGGCTTCTTATCCTTATCAGAATGATTTGTGTCTGAAATGTGTCTTTAATGGTAAACATAAGGATATGAAGAGTTTGAATGTCTCGTCCATTGCTGTACATCTCAGCAAGAGTGGGTTTGCAGCTCATGTCCCTGAGAAGCATTGACAACAGTGGGATAATTTCTCAGCAGGACATTGTCTGATGGAAACTATTTGTTTAAAGGCAACTAATAAGAAAGATTTTTATGTATATCTAGAGGTTTTGATTTACTGGAGTGAAATGGGAAAAAAAAAAAAAAGATCTCTGAGCTTTTATTCTGCATTCAAGTATAAGCTGAATTAAGACAGCTAGAGGAATGTAATTTGTTTTGGCAACATGGTGGCAAGACAAGCCAAACAATCCAGGTGAAACACAGGTGAACTGGATATCCTTATGAGTATTTAATTTCAAATTGCTGATAAGGAAACCATTCTATCACTTCAGTAACTAGAAATTTAGAAATCAAATTTTAATGCAAATGGAAAGAAAATATTAGTTTTATTTTTAAGTCCAGTTATGTGTGATCTCAGAGTTTAATTATCTTCTCACCAGCAACAAGTAACTGTTGCCATTGACTACATACTGTTTCACAAAATTCCTTCTTGACAAGAGGAAACAAAACAAGAACAATTTTTAATTCAATGTAGCAAAGAGTCAGACTCAGTATAATCTAGTTGGTAACCCCATTGCTACTTATCCTAAATTCCATTGTTAAGAGTATTGTGTATGAAGAAAAAAATAGTTTACAGCAATATTTACTACATTTTCATATATTTTATCATGACCTAATATAACTGCAGTAATATATTTATTGTTCATACAGCATATTAGGTACAAACTACATAGAGTGTATGAAGAGATGTACATTAGACCGAGTGTTTAATTAGAGAGAATGTTAAATTATATTTACATCATGATAAGAAAGGCCTTGCCTTTATTGAACTGTATATATTATTTGAAAAATTTGTAACAATCAAAAATGTAGAAACAATATATTGGACAAGATTAAAGTAGCTGCACAAAACTTTAGGAGGGAAAAATAAGAAAAATTATATTTCATTTCACATTCAAATTATAGCCTTGAAAATTGATAAGAAAAAAAAATTATCCTTATTACTCATGAACTAAGTTGCCTGATTCTATTTGTTTTTTTCCACATTTGATCATTTGGGTTTCTTTTATAATTTCTCACCTAAACACTGTAAACTTAGAAAGTGCTAAATTAATATTCTTTATGTAGTGTTACACATGTCATAAGACAATATTATTTTACCGTGTCAAAGATGTTTGCACCATTTGGAGCACATCTATCACCAAAACTCAATTAAATAGTGCCTTTCTATCTTCAGCTAAAACAAACTGTTTACTTATATTTGCTCAGTGTTTACTTCACAAGAGGTAGAAGAGCCAAATACAACAGAAAAATAGATGTCTTGGGATATAGCTCAGGTCAAAAAATTTAACCCAAGGAAGAAGGTCTAATCTTTTGGTTGCAAGAGAAGACTTTTTTTCCTTTGCCAAGTAAAAGGCAGCATTACAATGTTATTCATACCTCACGTGGTGTCCTAACAATTCCTCTATTCAAGCTGAAAGGGCTATATTCCCTTTGTTGCAAAGTATTAAATTTGTCCCTTGAGATTAGTGTGTAGGCAGTTTTAAAGGATGAAACAGGATTAGATAAGGTTTCTTACCAAGAAAGAGTTCTGAAACTATGCTGCAAAAACCTCTTGTGTTACATGTGCTGAAAAAACTCTTTTGTTTTTACACTTTGAATCACAAGTCACATTTTTTAAATTATTAGTTGACAAAATGTTTCTTTATGGGTTTTATGAAAGGCGACTAAAGTATACACATGGAGAAAATGACACTTGCTTTAATTGTATCTGATTTTTTTTTGTACGAAATTTCCCTGCCATTTGTAATATGAAATATATTCCTAAAACTTGATATAAAAAATATGTAGTAATTCTACTTATTTTCTAAAATATGCAGTACATTTCTGCATTTCTTGCTGTGATATAGAGAAAAAAAATATACTTTTATAACTTATGATCCAAGCCAAACAATTTTAGTCTAAAAAGCTTCAAAACCCAAATGTCAAGGAGGGTGCTAAAAAAGTCAGTAGTTCAGCTGCACTCCACTTACTTGTATATAATTAATACCATTGTGTACCACATGAAGACTTTCATGAATTTGATTACTGCATATTCAGTGAGTACCATTTAACATTTCTACTTCTCTTTAAAAATATACTTTTGAGAAATGAAACCATTCCGAATTAGTATCAAAAGGATTATTAGCATGTGTGTATTCAATAGTAGGACAGGTTAAAAAGGCTGTATGAGTTATCAACTCATTAGGTAAAAAAGTTGATAAGCAAAGGCAGTTCCTTTTCTTTATCACAGAAATTTCCACAAGACACATGGATTTTGACCCCATCCTTCCTCCACTCCCTGTTTTTGATTATCTTGTTTTCCAGGAAGACTAGACAAATTTCTTTGGTAGCCATCAACGTTCTTCATCTAGTCCTCAAAAACAATACTAGCTACTGAAGAATGATAAAATCCCACTCAGGAGTGGAATGCACCTCACTACACATGTAATAACCTCGCTGGCTTATGACTGTCACATGACTATAGAATCCTCATCCTCACTGTTTTTCCCACAGTACAGTTCTTTACCATTCATATAGGTACATTCTTTACCATTCACCTACGTTCATCCTGAATATGATGTTTGAATTGAGAAAGGCAATGGAAAGCGTCTCAAGACTATTCTCAGGGTCGCTGTAGAGCTCACTTGAGGAGATGATGGCAAGATGCACAGCAATTCCTATTTCTTCTGTATCAAAATATCCCTTATTTTCAGCCATGAACTGGAGTATGTAATTTCTGAATCAGGATGCTTAGCATGCCCAAATAATTTTTTAAATCTTTATGGGTGTGATTCCTCAAAAAAATTGTTGATATGTATTGGAAGTAAAGAGCTAGCCTGACATTGTGATATGGCTATTTAATCTCTTCCTTGTCCCCTTTAAAATTATAATTTAAAAAATAACTTCAGCAGATTGACAAAAATAGAACAACAACATCACCTGCAATTAGAAGATTTTTCTGCACCTACACAAGAGAAGATGGGGTATTGCAGCCAGTTACGTCTGCTGTTAAAATATATTCTTCACAATATGTACCAAATAAAAGTTGAACCATAAATATTAATGAAGATTGGAGAGGAAAAGAAAAGATGTTCTGTTGCTTAGTGTTCCATGCATTCAACAAAATCAGCATGCTTTAAAAGAAATTAGATGACTTGCCCATTTTTCATCTAAGTTGTGATTCTTCCCACACAAGGCTACTGGATCATAAAAATGTACATCGTTAATAAAGTTAAGTGGCACTAGGCTTGTAATTTTCAAGGCACAGATAGAAAAGGTATGCTGTTATAATTCATGGACCATTATTATAGATCTATTACCTTAATGTAAGGCTCTCAAATGACTATCTTCATTTTCTGCAGCTGGAAGAAAGCTTACTTTCAGGAAAAAACTTACCTAAGAATGCTTCCAAGTATATAATCAGAAACTTTTCTCTGCCTATCCCTGAGCATAACATCATTAAAAGGCAATGTCCAATGTTTGCAAAAGTATTTTATGGCCATATGCCAGGTGCAAGGGAGCGGCATCTTATTAAACTGATGTCATATATTTCAGCATTATGCTCTCTCTGCATTTCAGCTGACCACTGCAGGCAGACACAAGAAGGTTCTATGTGCTGTCTCATCTAGTTGGCAGAAATTGGGCGAGAAGTGGCAGCTGTATTGAAGACTCAGGCCCAAAGATCTGCATCTTTTGTAGAATGATGACCAGTAAATGTACCTCTGGTACTGGCACTGTTTGGATTTCAAGGTGAATCAGTTTCTGAGACTAGTTCTCTCTCTACCCTCTGGGAGTTTTAATTATAGCCACGGGAATATTTTTTAGTGCCGCATCTCAGTTCTCCAAAAACAGGAAAGAAATGGTGTGTTGATAGGAGAAAAATGCCCCAAATACATTCTTCTTCTCATTGCAAATGATCATAGAATAAAACAAAGTTAGTTGATATTCACGCTAAAAATGTCTGTGCTACTGTCATACAGTGCAGTATGTGAACAAAATAATAGAAGATGATCTGTCAACAAGCTGCTCTCTTAAGTTGGTAATTATTTTGAATGACATCGTATCACATCTAAAATAAATTTAAACAGTATCAGCAAAGTACAACTAAAACAATATCACACAGCTAAGATGAACAGCAATAGCTCTCATTCTAGTCAGTACTTTTTGTAATATTTAGTTATTGTTTGGAAGAAAACCGCTACACCCAACAGTTTTCACATTAAATATAGGCAAATAGTTTAAATTAAACATATGATATTCCATCATTTTACACAGGAAGTCATATTTATATATTTAGGCATTTAATTTCTTGAATTACGGGACACAATGGAAGTAAAGATATTCCTATATTTTCAAGTTCTCTTTTGATTGGTAAGGGACAGTGGAGGCCCATCTGTTTTGCAGCAAAGAAAGCCCCAAACCATCTGTGTAGAACCACATGCCAGCTAAAACACAGAGATATGCACAGTTTTTTGTTATGAAAAATTTTGCAGTATTTTTTTCCTGTATTAGTGTGAATAAATTAGCAACAACTAAATTAAAGAAATCTTCTGAGAACATACTAACTTCCTAGAGCACACTGGAAAATGTATCCATTTAGAAGTCATGAAACATTCCCTGGCAAAAATTGTTCTTGTGACTAATTATTAGTAAAAGAGGTAGATCTTTGTGCATTTAATAAAAGCGTTTTTATGAGCCTCATATTTGAAGTTAATTTACCTATGAGGAGCTCTTCAGAGAAAAACCTACGTAATTGCAACTATGCTTGTATATTGGCCTAATAATAGCATATAAAAGCTTGAGCTCATACTTTTCTTTACTAACTTACAAAAAAAAAAAAAAAATACAGAAGAGGGTAAACTCACCCAATTTACCCAAAAATGACTACAGCTTTGGCTAACCTGCCTCATCTGCCATTTAAATGGGTTTTAAAAGAAAAGCAGTATGTGGGGAATAGTCCCTGAAATGAACATTAAGTGAGTGTTCTGGGCAAGACTCTAACTTGCCCTCACAGAGGCACTGTGTTCTCTGTCCAGCAGAGGTAGCATTGTGAGATCTGTTGACAGTTCATTAATGTTCAATATTTTCTTTACATTAGACAAATCAGCTGTGGACAGCAGTTGTCCTGAGGTCTTCTGAAAGTCCATGAAATAACTGAAAAACACCAAGAAAAATGCACAAATAAAGATCTCTATATCATTTTCTGATGTATTAGTGGTCACACACTAGCAGAACTGCAGTAATTTCTCAGCTGTTTTCAGACCCTAAATAAAATGCTTTTAAAATAGAAAAATAAAATCATGGTTTTGCAAAATGATTGGGCTGTTTTTATACAAATGTTCACTCACCAGTTCGGAACACATGGGAAATAAAAGATAGTCCCTGGATTTTATCCAGAACATCTTTCAGCTGAAGACAGTTGAGCTATTCTAGTCTAGAACACGCAATTTGATCAGCAGAAAGCCTTCACAAGCATGTTTTGGAGGAAGATGCATGACGTAAAGAGCAGACACTTTCTAAGTTAAAAAGGCCATCACATCCTTTTGCTTGCATTCTTGTTAACAAGCCAGACCTCAAAAGCTGCTAGCAAATCTTCTAGATTTTGTTAAAACATTAAAGTTCTCATGCAGATTTAAACCTTCAAAATTGAACAGTATGAGGACAAGAACAAAGCCCAACAGTTAGTGTTTCCCATCTTTCTAGAAATCTAGATTTTTTTTTCTTAATTCTTTTTATGGACTGGCAAAGATCAGTTTTTGTCAAAGAAACTACTCATTCAGAAACTATCTCAGAATTTAGTTTAGAAGATGCATGATGGGAATAAGATTTTGTCTCTGCCCACGTGGTTTTCAAACCACTCCTATGAAAGCAAGGCAGCATTTCCGGTGATAGAAAGTCTAATATTTATGTTTTTCATTATTACTATATTAAAATCCTAGTTCATTTTAGGGAAAAATCAAATATGATTGTTATGCCTTTATTTCTCCATGATGGAGAAATTTATGCTGTCAGAATAACAACACCTGAATCTTGATTTTGGAACTGCTTGCTGTACTGTAGCAGTTGTTATACATCTAGTTAAATATCCATGATCATGGGGTATATATAATTATATTAGATGTTGCAAAGAAGAGAAATGTTTGCAAATAGAGAAAACTAGGATACAAAAAACATTTTCCAATGGAGAAGACTTTGATATGGAATTTGTTCTCATGTGTCTGGGGATAACTCCCCATAAATATTTAGTCCACGTGACTTGCTTAGAAACTTTTGTGGAGAATTTAATCATTTAACAAAATCAAAAAGGTCCATCATCTTCTAGGTCATAATGTAGGTTGTTTCTAACCACAATTCAATGATTTCCAAAACTGTGGCCACACATGCATTTGGGTAAAACATACTCACCATGTTTGATAGCTGGTATACATTCCCACGCTTTATCAAAGACTCTAGATTTAAGAAGATAATGCATCAATTACCAAATGGTTGAAGATCATTTAACTTTTATAGCATATTATTTCTGTGTTCACTGGCACAGAAGTTGGATTAGTTCTGCAATGGTATGCAGATTTGTATTTCATTAAAAAATGCACATCTGTAGACTTAAATGCTTTACTAGATGTTTTCTGAATTTTTCTCTTCCATTAATTCAGAAGTCAAAAGTCCAGTTGTAATTTTATTTTGCTTCAAAATAAAGGTTGATTCAGATTGATAAAAGAAACAATCTTGTTTTGCACTGCAGCAAATCTCCACAAAATAAATTAAGATCCTCAAACCTCCGGTCTGTTAGCATAGTTTAAAAATGCTCAAATAACAACAGAAAGATTATTATTGGGATTTTAACACTTTATTTTCTTTCTCCACTGACCTGCAAAAGCTGATCTCAGATTATATTAACTTTGTATTGGATATGTCCAGCAATTTTTTAAATGTATTTATGCTGTAGTATTGCAAACACTGTCACATACGAAATTCATTGATTTTTATTGTAAAAGGCATGGACTCTCAATATAGTTTTAGGCCTCATGTAATCCTTCAGTGTCAGTGTAAAGCAAAGGAAATGTAAATACAAATAATGGTAGCTATGAACATACACCTAGGGCAAAAGCAGATCCAATGGCTCCTACATCCAATAGCAGGAATTTGCTGAGCTGAGTCCCTGGAAGGACACAAAGTCTGTAACTTTTTGCAAACAGTGACTCTTGCTATTCTACTCCAAGTGAATTGTCTTTGGATTAAGAGACCACCAAATGAATCTGAATATTTGCAGTTCTTCATAAGGATATATCAGGAAAGTGATTTCTTTCAACTAAGAGATACAGCATTATCTTCGTGGTTAACACTTTTTATTATGCTATACAAGATAACTTTGTGATCCTATAATTATTTTTACATTCATTATTTTAGAGTGTGTAGAATTTTCCCCCCTCTTGCTAAATAATGGGTGACCTGTTTTGAACTATACAAGAGTTTTGAAAAGAGAAACTATTCACACATGAAGGAGTATAGAAAAGCTGTGATTTTCTGCTTGACTTAAAATCAGTTTATGATTCAGTTATAAGAAGGTTAATCAATCTGAACTAAAATGGAAAAGAATACACATAGAAATGCAAAAAGAGATCATTATTTTTTCAGAATAACATATTTATATGCACACAAACTGATGAGATGTTTTCTGTTTATTCCTATCATGAAAACTCTATAGCTTTATACTTACGATCTTTGGTTACCCATAACTGAGGAACACTGCTTTCAAATAAGACCCTGTTTTGCAATATGGCAGTTCCTAAGACATCCTGACACAAAAACATATGAATTAAATAAAGAATCCACCTAGATCTTGACAATGTTGCATTAAAAGCAAATTTATAACTATTTTAATGTATCAGCAATTAGCAGGCTTGTTATAAGAAATAATAAACCAAAGCAGACAAAATATTTCTCTTCTTAAAAGCAAATTTATTCCAAATTTCAGCTTTATTAGGATTAATTCTCCTGCATAAAGGAAATATAATTAGATTTATTTTTCAAGGAAGAATATAATGTCACATCTCCAGAAAAAAAAAAAAAAAAGGTATTTTCTCAAGAGTTCTTAAAGGTCTAATGAGATATTTACCTGTATTAGACTATGCCCACATACCCACAGTGTTTGTGCTTGTTAAAGCCTTTCAGTCATTCTAGGCTTAGGGAAATAGTGTCCAAATGTACCATATTTAGCTTCTATCTCAAATTCTCCCGAGCTGTCAATTTAGGTGTTAAAGAGACCATTTGTAAAGCTTGGCTGGGATTTGCCATTATTGACTGGAATGTGTGTTTATCATTACATTCAATGATGAAAGTGGAACATGTAGCATATGAATAAATGTCAGCAGATGTTTCTTTTAAATGGCCTGATTTCAACCTCCTGTTGTTTGTCTTGAATACAAATATTAAAAAAGAGAAAAAGGCAGAATTTTTTATGACATAAGTGCAAGGGTAGTTATATTAAAAAACAACAAAAATAATGATGGAAGTCAGAGAAGAACGAGGAAAGTATAATTAATAAGAATTATGTTGATGCTTTCATGCTACTATCTGGTTTGATATTATAAAAGACACAAGAACAGCAGTTCAGTGTGGGATATATCACTCCACAGTCACTCCATAAGTAGTAAGGAAAACTTGGAGTCTATTCTCACAAGAATATTACATAAGGTTCAATGATTTAAAAAATTTTATAGAATTGTTGTAAAACTCCTTAAACTCAGAGCACCAAGAAAAGGAGGTGCCACAGAAAAGAGGTCTCTATGTGCTCTATTCTTGTTTGCAAAAGCAAATATTCCCTTTAAAATAGCAATAATTTTTTAAGTGCTTGAAGGACCCTCATTGGTTCCAGTGGGTAATACCACTGCATGTGTAAACTTGAATGTGTTAGCATTTCTGCAGTGTGTGGAAATGCAAATAAAGGATTTATGTAGATCTCCTCTTTTTGTGACTTTTTTTTTTGAATAATAAAAATACATATAATATATAGTAGTATATAATAGTATAAAAACCAATACACAAGTCTCTGCTGCCAGGACCATATTGTACTACTCTACTTCATGTGGTGGTGTCCCATTTTGTTCCATGGGACTACCCTGAGAATAAAATAATGCTCAGTGTGAGCAGTGAAGGCAGAATCTGGCAGGAATTAGTATGCAGCACTGTAAACTCAGCAGTATTCCAACTAAATCAATAAAGTGAACAGAGACAAAATTAAATCAGCCTTGTGTTTACAGGAATGTGTTGCATTTTGTATCATCTAAATGATAATATGGTATCAAGGTGTTGAATATCTGAGGCCCTCTGTCTTTACAAGAGATGCAGGTGTTCAAAACCATTGTAAATCTCATTTTTAGTAAACAGGACAGCTTTACAATGATTATATCCATATTCAGATAATATCATAAATCTGCAGGGAATTTAGGAGAAAAGCCAACCTTTTTTTTGATACTGTCTCAATATGTCCCTATAAAAGAAGTCATTTCCTATCTTGAAGTCAAAAATAATAAATATGTGATATATTTCTATAAGACTGTATCTAATTACTGCAATGGGTGAACGTTTTCTAATTAAATACTGAGGACTATCTCCAGCTCCTGTCTAGAATTATATTATGTATTTATGAAGAGTTTCATGAAAACCACATGTAAACTTTGACTTTAGAGAGGGTGGAGAATCCCTTTTACTAGGCATTCTCAGCTGACCATTCATATTGGTTATGTCCTAATCACAGGAAGTTCAAAAGATGTCTCCTAGAAAAGAGAATGATCTTTAAAAATGTGACTTACAGGTAGCTCCTTGTTCACAGATGCACAATATATACCTCTAGCAGTGTATAGACTGCACCTGGATTTTCAAGACCTTCTCAGTTCAAGGATACCTCCTTTATCTGTTTTTCTGGTAACAGCAATATTGGTCAGTTGCTTATCTTGTGTCAGTTGGATCTTGTGACAGTAATTTTGGCCAGCTGCTTCCTGGAACTAAGGAAAAATTATTCTCAATTTATTCCCTTTTGCTTTTGTTAAGTTTTAAAAATATGCCCAAAAACATACCCAATGTCATAGGAGGAAAGCCAAGTTTACAAAAGAAATTCAATACAAAAAATAATAGGGTTTAGGCCTATGATTATTAAAAAATAATATCTAAATCAGTGAAATCTTATTTTAATTAAGGAATTTTGTATAGCTACCAAATATGAGTGAACTGCCCTATCTCTATCTCAGTTTAGTGCAATACATTCAAATAGTAATTCACTCAATACTCACTTTAAGGGAAGGTATTTCTACTCCTAATTCAGTGGACCAGAAACTACAAGTTTGCAGACTTTATTCCACCACTGTCCTTTCCCAGATGAGCTGGGAGTTGAGCAAATATTTGTAGATAATTACAGAATATAGAGAAATACAGGGATACCTGAACAAATATAAAATATAATAAAATATTAAGTGAAAATATAAATATATTCTATAATAGTTAAAAATACATAGACATATTGAATGAAAATATTGTCTAACTTCAAGCAGTAAGTGGAAAAGCAGAGGGAGAATTGCAATTTAATTATCTTGGTCTCCATTCTGGGATTTAATAAGCAGATCAATAATGTTATCTCTATAATTGCATTCCAAGAATATCATGCTAGTTGTTTTTGCACTTCATACCCTGCAGCATTTCCTGTTAAGATGTTTTCAGAATGTTTACAGTCATTTCTGTTCTTAGGCCTGGATTCATCAAAACACTGAGCTTATACTTAGCATTATTTCCACAGCATGAGTAGTATATTTATGTCTATGTATAAATGTTTTCTGGAATAGAGTTGGTTATAAACATGCAAAATGATTTGATGAATTTAAAACAAAAACTAAAAACCCAAAATATCTTGACAAAATATGTTGTTTCTTCTGGAGTATCCTCAAATGAAGATATTTTCATATGATTTAAAGTCATTATATAAAAGATATTAATTAGGATATGTTATCTTAAAAAATAAAATAAATAATAATAAAATATTGATTGTAGACTTCTTTTCAGGTTCATCCTTCAAAAATCTATTGAGTGCTGACTTTCAACAATCAGAAAGCAAGGAAGAAATTTAGGAGGGAGGCTGCATTTTCCCTATCTGCTTAGATCTTGGCACATTTGCTCTTCAATTGCTCCTCACCCTTCAGATAAGCTTGAAAACAAACTTCAACCTTTCAGCACTATGCACACTTCACACATTCTTTCACTTCAGCAGTTAACTCTTACCTCCTTGAACAGAACCAAAACACACACAAAAACCCTTCCGTGTTCTCACTCCTAAGGAAACAATAATTGTAGGTCAAGGTCACTTCAGAATGACTTAAATTTCTCTTTATTTTTTCTCTGCTGGAAGTTATTTCGCTTCCTCTTTTGCCACAGAGATTTTAGAAGTGTTTGGGTTCCTCCTCCCTGCTTCCTCCAGTAACATTTTAGACTGTTAAATATAATTCTGAAGAACTTTGAGGTTTATTTCATAGGATATTAGAAGTGACAGGATGTGTCTTGTGGAGCTGCAGAACCTGTGGGAGCAATTCCCTGATGAGAGGTGGCGTGAGAATGCACAGAATGAGGCATTGCCTTTACAGCAGGGTTCTTTATATTGCACTGATTAGGTGCACTAGTTTTTCATGCAAGGAGTCCAAGCCATCAACCAACAAACCTTTATTGGATGTTGGGTGGAGTATCAAATAAGAGCTTGGTTTTTGACACACCTCTGGGAAACCTCCTCGCTCCGTTCCCCTGCCTCTGCCTTGTTCTCTGCAAGAGAACAGACAGCAGAATATTACTCCTAATAAATCAGTTGATTTTTCAGTTTCTCCTCACAGACTACTCCTGGATGGTGTTTAAGATTCTGATTCTTCATTTTCTGGTTCAGCAAGAGTTTATCTGCATTATTGTGGAAATTGTATGCAACACTTAAGTGTTGCATACAATTTTAAGTTTTATCCACAAGAATAGTTTGATTTACTACTTTTGAACATTGTTCAAATCCTCTTGTATCTTGAACATTTGCAATCTTTTCCCAAAGAGAAGCCTTTTATATTCTGAGTATGGACAATTGTGGGTTGTTTAAAAGGTTTTGTTTGATATATTGATTTTTCAGTAGTAAGGATATAGTTCTTCTTGCACTTGGCCTCTGTTTAAAATAGTTACAGTAGGACTAATGCAAAAAGTCAAAAGTAAAACATGATGGAATTTGCTCATTTTCCTTGTTCATAAATATTATCTTGTGGCTGATATTACTTGCAGCTGTAATGCCTGTGATTCTCCTCCTGAGTCTCCCAATCTGTCACAAATTAGCTGGAAGTTTCAAGGAATAAGCCAAAGCCCCCTTTACTCCCACAGGATGCCTGTTTTTTAAGGCTGAGAGATGATCTAGAGCTAGAAAATATCCTATGAAAGTCTGGGGACCATTGTAAAGAGAGAGTATTGGGTGATATTAAGAAATGAAGTTCAGAGTCTGTGCATAGACTCCCTAGACACCCACAGTATTACTAAAGTCCTCTCCAAAGGCAATGGAGCAGCAGATGACACCTCATTTCCCAGCAAAGTGTTCTAATCATTGCAAAATCACTACAGAAGAGCCAAGTGGTATTTCTCTGCTTTCTGGATGCACTTTAAAAAATTAAGTCCCCTCAGGAGAAACCTTTGTACTTAGAGGTCACCTAAACAAGTGGAAGCAGAGCACTTGCAGTGAAGTGCCTGCATGACAGAGAGGCTTGGTTTGCTTTGTCTCTGATTTCTCATTCTGCTTAACATTCCTCATGGGCTGTCTCCAGGCAGCTCCATGACTGGTGAGTGGGAAGTACCAAGGATATGTTTATGTTTTAGTCATGGAGACACCCACAATGCTGCAATAAGCAAGCAGTCTGATTCTTATCCCTACATATGTTAAATAAATGAGGTGGACCAAAGGGACAAAGTTCTAGCAGAAACAGAAAATGTTGATATAACTGTCCAGTTTCTTTGGACATCTCAGGAAGAGCTACAACTCTTCTTTTTTTTTTTTTTTGCAAGTCTGGTCTGACAAAGGCATTTTGCTGTAAATCAACATTCTTCTGTTCCCAAATATGAATAACTCTTTTCTTGTTCCAAGTTGAATATTTGTCAACCTCATTCTTTAACTGAATGCATGCATGTGCCAGTAGTGGTAACTCTCAAAGTAAAAATGCATTTACCATACAGTGCCTCTGTACAAGCAAAATATACACTAACTCTGCAGGAATTTTTATGCCACTATGGACTTATGGTTTTTTTTCTTCTTTTGATATGGTTGTTTTACTCCCTTTGGCAATGCACTCGTACTGAAGGAAGAATAGACACCTTAATCCTGCTTGGCAAGATTTCCCTTCAAAGCTTTAGTCCCAAGCAAGGATATGTAATATTTGTTGACCTTTTGCACTGGACCAAACAGTCCATTGAGGTCTAAAGTAAGACTTCCTTTTCTTGGCATGCAGCAAGGCAGAGTTTGATGATCAAGGCTTTGAAGTATAGCATCTGAAGCCTCAATTATAAAAGTAGCCATGTCAGCAGCAAAGGTTGCTACTACATTTATTTCATTGTAGTGTAATTTCAAATAACTTGAAAAACTCTGAATATTTAAAAAGCTCTCTTCTAGAGAAGGATTAAGGAGTAAGTCTCTTGGTGCTTGCATTAGACCTGGTTCTCTTTGTGAGGAATGCAGCAGTAAAATGTCAATAACTTTGATAGGATCAGGATAAGATCCAATGCCAAGCCTGTGTCACTATGAGAAGAAAACCCCTTTTTTCCAATCAATTTAACTACTTAAAAATTCTTAGTAGGGAGATGTTTGGAGTGCTTAAATGTTATTAATGTTAATAAGGCTTGCCCATTTCTTTCAGTGCAGTTCATTAATGAAGTATAAATCTCAGAACTTTAGAATACAAAATGAAAACTTAGAATTTTTTTCTCAAGTTCACTAGAATAAAAGTCCATTTACCTCTGTGTGTGAATTTGTATTTGAAACTTCAGTATGATATACTATATAAACTATATAAATGCTTCCAAACAGTTACAGCCTTTACAAATTACAAGAGAGAGAAAAGGAATATACTAATTTATATAGAAACAATCAATTAGTTCTCATTTATCCCTGTAAATTAGTTATGATCAATTATTTCAAATATTTAAGGAAATACATAATGATTACAACCATGTTGAACAACATAAGGCACTATTAGCCACAAATACAATCAACAGAACTAAAATTGTAAAGCTAAAAAAAAGAGTTGTGTACCCAGTTAAATAAATAAATAATTTTGATTGGTGTACAAAAGTCTTGCAACTTCTATTTTTAGGATGGATGACCTTTTCTAAATGGACAGCTTGTAATATAAGAACCAGGACAAGCCAGTTGTGGTTTTTACTCTAGTCTAATTTGCAACATCTCTGGGTGGAACAGAATTTGCATTAGCGTGACATGGTTTTGTAACAGCAGTCTTTGATTTTGTCTTTTTCCCATTTTGCCTTTTCCTTTTCCCCTCTCCCAAGTCTTTCTGCTATTGATGACAAGTTTACAGTCTAAACCTTTGCTATTTTCAATGAAGTATTATTCTATGAATGCTTCTTGGTCTTTGATAATTTGGTTTATCTCCATGACGTAAAAGAAAACAAATAACTTCAGATATTCTGCATAAGTAAGGAACTGGATCTAAGGGCAGAAGAGGCATTTAAAAAACTCAAGACTGTACAGAGCCCATGATGTCACGCCTATAACATGGCAATGGTGAGAAGAATTGGTTGAGTCTTAAGAGCCTCGTGGTCCCTACCTTGCAAGGAGTTCTGAATGCACTGTTCTAATCACAGTACAGACTCTTTCCATGATCAGGGATAAGAAAAATGATACTCCGATTTCCCATGAGGGTTTTTGTTTGAATATGAGAGGTTAGGGTCTTTCACTAGGTTTGCGACCCATGTATTAAGGAATAACCTTGTGCAGCTACCAATATTTTTTCCATACAATGAAGTTATTGAGTTTCCACAAAATGGATACAGTGTATGCTGTGGTAATCAGACTGTGGCACTGTCAGCCTGTGTCCTTTGTTCACATCACGCTCAATACCCACACTGTACCTTGCAAGCCCACCTGCCTGTAAAGGAAGGACTCTTTGCTTGGTGCTCCTTGCAATCACAAAATAAATGAACTGTCATCATTCATGAACATCCACACATACCTCTTGTGTTATGCCATGCCCTAACATTTAGATACTTGGTCAGTCAAAAGGAATGTCCAGGTTAATGTAAACTTTGAAAAAATCAAACTGGTTCATTAACTTGATTGTTTCCTACCTTAGTACCTGTGAGCCCTTACCTAAAAAATGGAATTTTCCTCTCTCATCTTCCTATCTATGATTCTTATTTCATTAGTTTATATTCATTTTATTTTTTTCCCCAAAGATCAGAACTCATCATTCCTGCTGCTTCAATATTTTTTCTCTTAAGAAACTATTTTTGCTATTTTTCATAGTCGTTAGTTTTCATTGTCCTTACTGTCCTAGAACCATTTGAGATGGACTGCTTGCCATTTTTTCTACCCCTTTGCTCAGTAAAAGCAATTGGCTGAGGATGATAATTAGACAATTGCAACTGGGCTGTCAACATTTTAAAGTATATAGCATCCAGTGCAATATGTACAAATATGTATAAAAATATGTACAATAGTAAAGAGAATATTTCTGCACAGGCCAAGATTGTATCAAAGGATGTGCTTTTTTGAGATTGTGATGAATTGTTTCACAGAATTGTTTCACAATACAAAGAAAAATGAAAGGAAGTGAAGTTAAACACTTTCTTTGAACTCATATAGAATAAAATTTTGTGATATTGAGTAAACTGATATTTTCCTATAGAATTTTCATGTTTGTGTCTATAAAGATATGTTTTTCATGCAATAGTACATTTTGAAAAATAATGAGGTCCTCAGATCATTTTCCTCCCTATTACTGGATAGCACTTCCAGCACTATGCAAGCACAGTTGGCTACCCAGGGACCCTGATGCCAAGTTGCGGAGGATATTCTTGTAGCAGTGACAAATAGCTCGCTGGTGGGCTGTGCAGAGTGTTGTTCTGGCAGCAATGAAGTTGTCTATGTGTCTGTCACTTGGTTAGGCTACAGAAAGTCTAGGTGGTTTGATTTTTTTTTCCGCCTTTGGAGAACTTTGTTTTAAACTTGCATGTGTTTCTGGGGAATTAGTTCTTTTGACAGCAAGGTTCTTAACAGACCCCTCGCCAGTGTTACATGTGAGTACCTATATGATGAAAGAGAGAAAAAATCTTCACAGTGCCATACTTGTTTTCCATACAAACCTACATGCTGCCATTACAGCCACCCACATATCGTTTGACAACTCACTTATGCATCAAGCATCTTAATGAATCAAGACTGAACAACACAGTGTCCTCGTGTAAAGCCACGTATTTCAAATGTCATTCTGATTTTATGCCTTTCCAGTGAAAAATTTGGGTAGATTGTGTGATCTGTAAACAAAAATTTGTGCACAGGTTCTGCTTTGCTGCTCATAAATCTCCTATTGAAAGCATTCTATGTTGTTGATTTAAATTTAAAAATACAATTACTAAAATCAGCTGACTACCAAAAACCCAGTAACTCTTAGTAGCTAAATTAGCTTGTAGACATATACAGACAATCCCTACAGTGTTTTTTGACTGCCTAAGAAAGTATATAATTTAAAGCTTCTTGACAATTTATGGGTAAAATGCAAAGTAGATGACACTGCTGGCTAAAAAAATGAATACTCCCCCCATTGTACTTCTGAGTTTATAATTAAGGGTAAATGTGAAATTTAAACAAAAACAAAATAACAAATATATTAGGTATTGTATTTAAAAACAGGAAACAAAGGCATCAATATTTGTATATAGATGGAGGAATAATTTAAGATCCTTTGGAATGGTAACAAATCTACTATATAATAACTCTGCGGAATGATGTAAGCCTAGACTAAGTAAAAGGAAGTAAACATTCTTTTCATGAAAGTCAATATACAATGGCAGTGCTTTAAAAGGACCTAACAGGCTTTTAATCTTATAAAGAAAAAAAAAAGTTTATTTTTGTTCTTTCTGTGTATATAGATGAATTTGATTTTCCATATTGGCAGATCAAGTTAAATGCATTTTGAGACAGGCTTACATTCTTTAGTAAGTCTCTGTACTGGTTTTAAACTCACAAAAATTATACATATATTTTTTTAAAATTACCAATATAAAAAAAGAAAAAAAATCTTCTGCCTCTAATTAGAAAAATAATCAAAGAACTCCAAGTATAAGTACTTGGAAGAGATGTTGAAAGGTATTTTAACATTGTAAATTAAGGGTACAGAGAGGAAATTTCAGCTAAAAGTGATGTTTGAGTTAGTTTGTTTTCATTGTGTCCAGTGATAGTACTTAAGTCAGCCTCCTAGACTACATGGGTATTGCTAAACTAAACTCATCAAATTTGCAACTATAGCTTTGCCAGAAACATTTTGAAAAGAGCCGACAGCAGAGATTTTCTAGCTTTCATCACTTAGGAGCACAGAGTGAGGCTATTGATCTCAAAATTGCTGGGATTTTCGAAGGAGACTGCTTGTTTGTTCTGTGCTGTTGTCACTGAAGTGGTTAAAGCTTTGTTTGTTTGTTTTGGTTCTGAGTGGCTCTTAATGGATTAAGCTTTCCAGCTTTCACCAAAGCTGAAACTGTTTATTAAAGTATCAAGACATAAACTAACCTCTGGGAATTTTAACTAACTATATAGGGCCATGCAGCCCTAATGACCTATCCCTGTGGGTCCTTTTGAAGGCTCTGATGTGTTTGTTTTTTCAACTTATACCACACTGAATTAATTTAGTTGTTTTGGGGAAAACAAATCTACGTGAAGCTGGACATTACAATGCAATAAGGAGTATTTTCCCTCATAGATTTTGTGTAAGTGCTCTACCTGCTTCATCAAATCATAACCATATGTACAGAATACTGTAATGAAATATTTAAGGTGTTTTGTAGGCACTAAATGCTTTGTTATTTCAGATACTTAAGAAAATTATGAAGAAAACCCATCCATCACATTTAACCCAATAAATGAGACATATTCTAAGAAATGACAGATCTGGAAATGGATAGAGAGATGCTAGATTCTCTAAGATTAACATCAAATATATTTACAGAATATATTAGGCTTGTAATTTCTACAATCAGATTTAACCAAATTTTCAAGGGAAAGGTTTAAAATCCTATCTTATAGTAACCCAGTAACCTATTGGACACAGATCTGGTAGAGAATATAATTCACAAAAGTACTGCTTATGGTAGACCAAGCAAAATCCTTTAATTTCCAAATTTGAACAGATCTACATTTTTCTTGTGCTACCAAGTATCATCCTCATATCAATGTCAGAAACAGGTTACCTTACTCTTCCAAAACTCTTCAGGAAGGGCTTTAACTTCAAAGTCCTTAATAAAAAAAAAAAAAATTAAAATCCAATTAGTGGGATATTTTTCAGGTGGAAATACCTACCTGTATATTAGTCCCTTAATAACTAGTGTTCTAAAACTGAAACCAATAAATAATATTTACCAATAACTGTAAGTGGCAGTTTTTAGATATATACATGTGTCTCACAAAAGCATTGGAGTTCTGGAGAAAAACCTCAAAAGTTCACTTATTAAGTAGTGTTAATTGAGCTTGAAAAGAAGAGTATGGAAGGCTGGCATAAGCAAAAGTGCTTTTGTGTGAGACTGTGTCTGAAGAGTCATTGATTTAAGGTAAGGTTAGTACTGCTTTTATGATGTCTCTGCTACTTTAGAAAAACTCTCACAATTCATTGGACAAGTAATTATCATTGTAATATTTCAGATCCTAATATTAGGAGACACTTCTCAATTAATTGCAATATACTGATGATGCACAACGTTTTTCTTGTATGGCAGTGTGGAAAGAAAAATTATTTACTCCTCAGCATTTTCACTCAGGTAACATTATAGGAATTCTTTCTCTAATTTCTCAGTAAGAACTTTGGAAACATTAAAGGCAGCTTTTCTTCATTTAGGTACTTTTTTTTTTGTTGTTTCTGATAGATAAGAAATATGAACAACGTCAGGCAATGCCACTGTTTTTCTCTTTACTATCAAAAGGCCATGTACTGCAGGTACCCCTTTGTAACCACTTTTGGAAGAAAAGTCTGGAAGTGATACAAACTTTACAATGTAATTTATGAAACATGAAACATTCATAAATAATTACAAGACTCAAGCAGTTAGATTAGTAAAAGAGCCTTCAGCAGCTGAGGACTTTAATAAACTCAAGTGCTCTATGCACCATCACACAAAGGCATATATAGCATTGAATGGGCTACACACTCATAAAAAGCACCAGGAATTGGAGGAAAGAGGCTTTGACATAAAGTTTTGTGCATGTTCTTCTCAAAACAGTCTGATTCCAGTGAGAAAAAATAGAAGCCCAGTTACAGAACTGGAGCCAGAATGGGATGTCAGAGTATCAGAAAAATATATTTCAATTTCTTAGCTTTGTTCTACCACAGAAAGTTACTCTTTTTTGAAGACCCTTGTGTGTCATTGTACTAAGAAAAAAACCTAATCTATTATATGAGAATATAAACATAAGTCGTTTTGTTAGTTTTATTTCTTTAATCTGTAGGAAATAATGGAAAATACTGTGCTAACTTTATTAATGACAGTGGGAATGTTTTTGAGCACCCGTTTATGTTTAAATACCTTTTTACTAAGTGTGGCTTTTTTTGCCACAATTAGTGGTAACAGATTTTATCTCACTTAAATTCAAAGTGCTTTATAAGAAGAGATAGATAGATAGATAGATAGATAGATAGATAGATAGATAGATAGATAGATGTATAATAAATCATGTATTATAAATGGATCTATGCATAGTTCTCTAGTTTAACAGAATCAGAGAATGGTGTAGGTTGAAAGGGACCTCAGGCCATCACCTTGTCCAACCCCTGGGCCAAGCAGGGTCCCTGAGACCTCATTGCCCAGGCACAAGTCCTGATGGTTTTTGAGTATCTTCAAGGATGAAAATTCCACAACTTCTGTGGTCAACCTTTATATGAATGCTTTAAGTTTTTTTAAAATACATTTAATATCTTGAGATTTCCCATCTTACAAATTTTCTAGAGGATTTCCTAGCAATTTACACAGTCAGAGTTTGTTACAGTGGTTCAATCAGCCTTCAAATTCTACCAGCCTATTTGAGTTATGACTCTGATGTAGTCAGATGATAACTTCATTTTGAGCAAATAAAAAATAAAAAAAGCTTCTAAAGAGTACACTGTATGTGTAGCTTGACTGCTTTTCTATAATGTGTATTCATACTTACATTTTTTCAGCCTAGGACACTTTTTCACAATCAGCTGAGAAAAGAAACCATTTATCCTTCAGAGTCAACAGAAGCTACATGTCATTCCCTGGTAGGATGAATCCTTACAAACAGTTTGACATTCTGGGAAATATACCAGTGTCAGCTGGTATGTTGTTAAGAGAACACAGGTGGAGGAAATGTGGATGCAAACAATATTAAATTGCATTTACCTTTTCAGCTGCATTTAAAGTAAAAATTGAGTAAAGATAATTTTTTAGTACCTAGAATATTAATGATATCAGTAATATTAAATATTAAATTAAAGAAACTCACAGCTGTGCTGTAGATAAGGTACCTATTTCTATTACTACCAACCTGAAGCAATAATTTACGTGATAGAAAATTTTCCAGGATATAGGATTACATTCAATATTTAAAGTTTACTGCTGTCATTCTAACTCCTGGTGCCTCTCCTGTACGTGGCAGATATATCACAGGGTGAGGAATTTCTAAGTGATTTGCAGGTGCTCTTCTTCACACACACACATTCAGTCAATTTGTTCAGATATACATCTGTGCGAGATTATTTGTGCCTATTTTCAGATTTTAGCACTGGCACATACTATGCTCATAATTGTGGAAAAAGAGCAAAAAGAGCTTGAGAAACATGAGACCTTATACATCAATTCAGAAGAAAATCATGAGCTCCTTCTCTGCACTTTTTTGCTACTTTAAAAGATTCTTGCTTTCTGGTAGAGAGCTGAGTTGGGAGCTTAGAATCCTCATCTCTGCCAGCTCAGTTGTCTTCTGAACTTTTCCACAGTATTAGGGCAACAGTGGAAAATAAATGTGGATGAGGTCTTCAGCAAAATATCAGATTACAACAGTCTTGATCCTGAGCTTTTCTGATCTGTTACGTCTTGGTCCACAACTCCTTGGCATTAGTAGATGTGGTCTTCTGTTTACAATATCCACAGCAAAGCAACTTTAAATTCTTGAAAATCTTATATATAAAGTATTTGGGATGAAGTTGAATTTAGCAGATGCAATGAATGCAAGTTAAGTAATAATATGTAGGAATTCAGATAATACAAAATCATACCATATAATACAGAAATCTTCATTTGAAATATTCATGACAAAGTTGAAAAGTCCTAGTTTTCAGCTTTTACACAAACTTGAAAGGTGGAAAACTTTGCTTCTTGAAAATCAGGTAAACAATCTGATGATTGAGGCTAGGAGGGTGTTGGCTTTGTTATGTGTATGCCCGGTTTTCAGTTCAGTATTCAAACTGGAACATGTTGCAGTCTCAGGTGCTGCATTGAGTGCTAAATTCTTCTTCCCTGTTTTCTCAATTTAAGGACATATTCAAATTTTTGGGAGACAAAAAGCCAAACTAACAAATCCAGGAATAGGCCTCACTTGAAACAGACTTCCCAGACCAGTATATGATGGGAGAGTTGGATTCTAATTGGGTAGGTAAACAAAGAATCTTTTCTTAAAGGCTGTGTAATATATTACTGATATCCAGTCAAGATATTTGAGTTGTTTCTCCCCTAAGAAAGCTGTCAGTGTTCATGTTAGCTAAATTCATGTTACCATTACAGCATCTGTCATATTTGCTGGAAAAAAATCCCCTTATACACTGCTAGACTTCTCTGTTTTATTTTGCTTTTCTATCTAATCTATTGCAATCAATCATGTAGCAGTTGCTTAGCTTGTGAGTATAAAAGTAGTCACAAGTTCTATTCAGTTTACTTTGCTTGTTTAGCATATGCAAGGATGGCATTACTCTGGAAAATAAAGTGCACAACAATATT